>NW_008574957.1:0-1947 GCF_000257125.1 Entamoeba nuttalli P19
AAATTGTTCAATATTTTTGAAGTTGAACTTAAAATAAATATTAAGATTTAAATAAGATTAAATAAATGAAAAGTGAAATGAGTGAAAAAGAGATTAATTACTTCTTAATCATCATCGTGTCTTCCTCTAAGTTGAGTATTAATTTGTTTAGTCATCAAAGTTCTCTTATTTTGTTCTGAAACTCCAATTTGGCATCTGCAATTATTAGTAATTTCTTTGCTCTTGCTGAAATAAATAGCATCAAGAATTTGTCTCATTCTGCTTTCCGTTTCTTCAACAAATGTACCGATGTTAATAATATGAGAATCTTTCTGAGTAGTAGATAATACCTTTTCGTTTTGTCTAGTAAGAGACCCTGCAAATCCAACTTTACCTGTTGCTTCACAATCGGTTTCCATATAAAGAATTACTGTTGATGTAAGTCTATATTCTGCTTTTGATGTTCCTTTTGGAATAACTTCAATGACATTAATTGAATCCCATGTTCCTTTCATTGGATTTCCTTTCTTACTTTGATCCGCTGTTTTCTTCATTAAAACACAAACAGCAAATCCTTCATCAATATCCCAACAGTATACACTATGAACTCCTCCTTCATAATACATTTCTCTATACATATCAAATGCATCATTTAAACTAATTTCTAATTGTCTTAATTCATCACTTGGGAGTCCTCCTTCTGGGAATGCTGGGAAATATTTATTAGAAAATGGTGATCTATATGAATCTCCATCTCTACAATAATCACATATCAAAAATGACTTCTTGGCAGTTGTGTCTTCAACAATTTTTAATGGTTGGTCAGTTGCTGACAAAAGATCATCAGTTAAATCTGGGCAAAGATCTATTAACATTTGAAGATTATCTTCAA
The DNA here is from genome assembly GCF_000257125.1 of Entamoeba nuttalli P19. Lineage (NCBI taxonomy): Eukaryota > Evosea > Mastigamoebida > Endamoebidae > Entamoeba > Entamoeba nuttalli. The sequence goes on from NW_008574957.1 coordinate 872, forward strand.
CCTTTTGTGGTGGAAGTCTTCTCATAAGATCTAAAGCATAATCAAGTGGGTCTGTTTGTGACATGTCTTGTATTTTTTCAGTTCTTTTTTTAAGTTTCTTCTGTCTTTCTCCATCTTTATTAGTTCCTTTCTATTTTTATTTTTTATTTCTTTATTTTATGTTTATCAGACTTGTTAATAACAAAAATCTTTTTATCATTTTTGATATATTTATCAAAATTTATTTCTTTCGATTGTAGTTTTGACTTAAAATTTTCTTTCTTGAAAAACTGTTGTATAGGAAGATTTATCTTATATTATATTTTAGAGATTCACAGTGTAATATAAAGCTTATTTTTGTTTGTAAATCTAAAGACCTTTAAAGAATCTAAAAGGAACTTCAAAAAAATTGGTAGATTTTTCATGAATAGGGAAAAATATGAAAAGTCAAGAGAATAAAATAGTAAGAAAATGAGCTATTAAGAATGAGACTTAAAAGAAATAAAAAAGACTTTGAAAAGAAAAATAAGAGAAAATTCATGGAAATGAAAAAGATCGTTGGAAATGTCCAAACCCTTCAATTATTTAAACTCAACTCAAGAATTAAAAAACACAATCAAAGAAGAAGTAGTAATGTTGTCAGTCTTTAAACCAGTTGAAAGGTCATTGTATGAAGTAACAATTTATAATGAGCCAACTGTTATACATTCTACTCCAAGTCCGATAATAGAAATATCAGAAAGTCGAGTTATAAAAACACCAAAAATTGTTAAAGCAACTATGCCAAAGAAAGGAAAGGGAAAAAGATTTTGGAGTCCTGAAGAAAAGGCGTTTGCAATTGAGAAAGCAAAACTAATTGGATTGTCTAAAGCAGCACGAGTTCTTCAAAATGATTATTGTAATGTTTATGGAGACTTATCACCAAGTACTTTACAATATTGGGTTTCAAGAAATAAAGAAAATGTTTCACATTAAAAGTAAATAATTCAGTGTTAATAGAATTACTTCTATTCTTCCTTCTTCATTTGTGACTAAATAAGTTTATACCTCTTCTAGTAAGTCTACAAAGTATATTTGATTATGATAAAAGCAGTATT
>NW_008574958.1:0-886 GCF_000257125.1 Entamoeba nuttalli P19
TCCTTTATGTATATCAAAAATACGAATAAAGCAGAAAGTTAAATAATTTATAGTCATAGAAGATAGAGAATATGAGTATTATTGATAAGAGTAATTAATAAGTAGAAAATGAACATACTTTTTGAAAAGTCAGTTATTGTTATCATTCAAGACTAATTACTCAAAGAAATGTACTATTAAAATATATCTAAAAGATAATTAAGACTTTGTATATTGAATTAAGCCAATGTGTTATTGAAAATGTATTTCAATGAATTTATGTATCTTGAACGGAATATAAGTAGTTTTTGAACTATTGGAAAATAAAGAAATCAGATGTGATATGTCATAGTTCTACTGATAGACCAATGAATAGATATTTAGTAAATTATGTAAAGTTGGTAGTACAACTGAATGAACACTATGTTGATTCTTTTGAATTAACAGTATTGTTAAACAATATCTATTTTGTAAGTATTTAAGCTGCTTTCACTTAAACCAAATGAAATTAATTCAAATAAGTAAAGAATAAAAATAATGGATATGTTGAAATAGAATTTTCAAATATCTTTTCATTGTATTACTATATTTTAGTGATGTAAATAGTAAATCTAATACTCCTTTCATTTGTATATTTCATATAATAAAATTTCATGTACTACCACTTATTAATTCTTGCCAGAGTAAACCAGAAAGTGTCACATAATAACAACAATGTTTTGTTCATCAATAAGTATCAATAGAAAGTGATCATATGAATAATCACATAAAATACATATTCAGTGGGTTGATTAAAAAACTTTTCTTTCTAGTTTGAAACATCTTATAATATCATTCTTTTTTAATAACCCATTTTACTACTTCAATTAATTCTTTCATAACAACGCTTTTATAGATAAATTAACAA
>NW_008574959.1:0-3424 GCF_000257125.1 Entamoeba nuttalli P19
AATCTTTTAAACAATATCAAGAAAAATATGGAAGAAGATGACAAAAAACCTCTTTTTCAATTCTTCAAATCAAAGAAAGATTCTGAGACAGAACAAAATCTAGTTGTTAATGAAGAGAGTTTGATGACTATCATTTTTATTAATGAAAAGAAAATAAATAACATTTTTGTAAATAAATGTATTTACTGACATAATAATAGAACAAGACAAAAGTATTAGTTCAAAAATTGGTACTTTTATATCAACATTTACTTCAAGTAAACCATCATCACATAAAACTACAAAGTCAAAATCAAAAGAACCTGAACAATCATATCAACCTGCTTATCCAAGAGAATATGACCTTCTTACATCAGGACAATTTCAGTCTGAATCAGCTGTTCCTAAAGACACTAGATATATGAATGAAGGAACAACAGAAACAACTGATACAATGGGAAGTGTTAGTAGCTTCTCAACTACATTAGAATTTAATAGAAATACTGTTTTACCAGAAGAAATGGCAGAAAATCAAGAATTTTTTATGGGAAGAAATACTAAAACACCAGAACGATATATGACAATTAGAAATCAAATTATTGATATGTGGAATGAAACAAAACCAAATTATCTTTCTAAAACACAAGTTAGACTCAAAATGAAAGATTGTGGAGATGTTAATGCTATTGGAAGAATTCATAACTTTTTAGAAAAAGCAGGATGGATTAATAGTGGACCAGTTGTTGGAAAATATATTCGATCAAAAAATAGAATTCAAAAGAAAAGTAGTAATGCTAATACATTTCATCATAGTGAAGGATTAAGAAGTTCAAGTACTTCAGTAATTAATGAAAATGAACAATGTGGAAGTTTAAAATTTAGTGAAGAAATGGTTAGTTTTGATGAGAGTCATATTATTATGGAAAATTCATTATTATTAATAATGGATTTACATTCAAGACTGATTAATCATTCATTTGGATTATTATTAGGACAACAAATGACTCCATTATTATATATCTTTGATGGAATATTTCCATTAAATGTAGGAATTGCTCAACTTCCACCACTAGAAAAAGTAATTGGTATTTATCATTCAAATAATGATGTTTTACCAACTGAGTTTTCTACATATTATCCTTATTGGAGATTTGAAATCATTTATATGAGCCATAACAATTCATTCCATTTCTTTAATAGAACTAAAGGTGGATTAGAAGTAAAAACTATTGAAATTATTAAAAAAGAAACAGCAAAAATTGATTTAGAAAGAAGTCCTTATGTTTCATTAATTATGAATTCATATATTTTATCCCATTTAAATGGAGAATGAAGTAATTAGAGAGAAATGATTTAAATGCAAAATAGGAGTGTTATTTAATTTATTTTATAGTTTTAATATAATTTTAATATAATAAAATTATTTTAAGAAAAAAAAAAAGAAGTAAAAAGAGGAGAAAGAATGAACAGAAAGATTTAAATGAGTATTTCTTTAGAGACAGCTGCACTTATTGATGGATTATTATTGTGTTTTTTTTATTTAGTAATACTTATATTTACTATTATTAATAATTGTTTGAGATTTGGAAAAGGACTTAAAATGAGAGGTTTTGAAAACAAATCATGTCTTGGACCAAGAATGGTATTTAGAATTGGAAATTACTATACTATTTTAGATGGTTTATTAATGGGTATTGGATGTTTAATATATTATGGAATGGGGGTTAATTCATTTAATTTTTATATGTATTATGAATTATTAGATATAGGATGTGTCTATGGAATATTATTTACATTTTTCTTTACAATAACTACTGTGTTTGTAATTCTTCTATTGAAACAATAAAATATTTGTTTTAAGAAAATAAGAATTAATCTTTTTCTTTAGTAAAAATCAATTATCAAAATTATTACCAAATAACAAAAGTTCATTAACAAAATGGTTTGATGGAATTAATTCATTTAATATTGGATTTAGTGTATGTACTATTGTATCAAATACTGTATTATTAATTTATTGTGAAATATTATGGCAACATCAAGGATGCTTTGTAAGTTTGTTAATTCTTTTATTATAAAAATAAAAAAGATTATTCATTTAAATTAGTTGAAGCATCATATACATCCACAATATTTGAAATGATGTTTGGTTTTGAGTCAAGTATTCATTTTCTTTTATGTACTATATCAATGATATTTTTTATTCTTCATTTACACGAAATATTTAAAACATTTATTGATGTTGAATTTAAAAAGATTAAAAGAAGAGAAATGATTTGTAGTTTTATTCTCATATTTTCTTTCTTTTGTCGTTGTGTTTTTAACTTATTATTTAATGGTATTGCTGTCACGCAAAGTGAAGTCCTTCAAAAAGATGTTCATGATTATCATAGAGTCTATGAAGATTATAGAAATCAATTCCTCAATGGACCAACTGATTGGTTCAGCATTATAATAACAGCAATTACACCGTTGATAACAATGCAAATGATGGTAGATTATCCTTTTTAGTCTTTGTAATTCATTCTCTTTTAAATCATTTAACGTTTTATATAACAGAGTTTCAAAAATAGATAATAAAAAACCCCTCTTCACAAAAACTATAATAAATAATTAAATTATTATAAAAAAAATTAAATAAAAAGAAAAAAGAAAAAAATAAAAGAAAAACCCTTCACATAAACTTTGAAGATTGAGCAAAGAGTTTGTTACTGTACATACCATATTTGTTTTAATTCATTATTTTCAATAAAAGTGGTGTCTCGTTGAAAATATATTAACTAATAGTGTCTTTGAAGATTTCCGCCATTAAAGCCATGAGCAAAAATGATATGAACGCTAAGTTAATTGAACTTAAAGGTGAACTTGCCAACCTTAGAACCGCTAAAGTCACTGGTGGAGCTCCATCTAAAATCTCAAGATTAAGAGTTGTCAAGAAAGATATTGCTAGATTATTAACTGTCATGAATACTCAAAGAATGGAAGCTCTTAGAAAGTATTACAAACAAGCCAAATACGTTCCAAAAGAACTTAGACCAAAGACTACTAGAAAGGAAAGAAGACAATTAACCAAAGCACAACTCAATCTTAAAACTGTTAAAGCTGCTAAAAAGGCACAACATTTCCCAGCTAGAAAATTCTTTGTTCTCGCCTAATTTTAATTTTGGTTGTTGATGACTTTTTTATTCTTTTATTTTTCTATTGTATTATCTTTTAAAGGGTTTTTCCCTCTTATCTTTTAATGTTTATATTCTAATATCAATAATTGGTTTATTAACTTACGCTTTGCTTAATCATTTGTTGTCTTTGCTCTATCCACTTTTATTTTAAATATTGTTTTGTGTTATTCTTAATATTTAAGCATATTTCATACTTTAAAACGAATAAAATTTAATTTAAAAAAACCTGTTTCATATTATATAGTTGATAATAGAAATGAAAGACT
>NW_008574960.1:0-1731 GCF_000257125.1 Entamoeba nuttalli P19
TTTTTAATGCTATTTTCAACAAATATCACTTCTTTCTCTTTTCCTCTTTTTCTTTTTCTATTGTTCTCTCAATTTTCTTATTTTGTTTCACTTCTTTTATTATACTTCTTTTTTTTTATTGTTTGTTTCCTACAATTCAACTTTCTCTTTATTAATTCTTTACTTTTTATTCATTCTCATTTCATTTGTTTGTTTATTCTTTATAAATTTCTTTGTGGTTGTTCTTTCTTATATTATGTACTTTGTTATTCTCTTTATTTCATTTTCCATTTCTTTTACTATGTACTTTTTACATTCTCTAAATTTCTCTTATTTTTTATTTCTTGGTCTTATTTTCTTATATATTCTAGTTATATTCTTTCTATTCTTTATTCATTTTATATTATCATGTTATCCTATCTCTCATTCATTCGTTATTTAGATATTTATATTTAATTAATCTTTTTGTGGAGATATTCTTTTTGGTTCTTCATTCTATTATTTTATTCGATTTATTCAATCTGATTTATATGATATCTGAAAATAATGTATTTTCTATATTATTCATATTGTTGTATATTCTATTACTCAACTCATTTTATTCTTCTTTATTTTATCTTTATTATCTTTTTATATTTCTTTTCCTTCTTCATTATTCTCACTTATGAAACAAAAAGAAATGGTATATTTTAAATATGTACTACTTCTACTTCATTCTTGGTGGTATTTCTATTATTGAATTTTCTATTTCACAACTTTCTTGATATTCACTTCATTCATTATTCATTTCTTGAGTTTTATATATTTGTCTTATTTATACTTTTTTCTTACATTCTTTCATCTTTGTAATTCATTTAGTGTTTTTCTACTTTGTTTGATTTGATATTTAATCATTTAATGTTGAATATGATATTATGATTTGTAATGAATAATAAATAAGAGACTCTCTTTTAAATATCAACAAATTTATGTTCATTTCATTGATTTATTCTTGTATATATGTTCTTATTATGCAATTCATGTTTATCATTTAGTCAAATCTCATTATGAATATTAAAATCATATTTTGTTAATTACAATTTATGTTTCAAAATCATATTCTTTCTTATTACCATAGAATTTATCAACAAATTTCTTCTTTTGTTGAATGACTTTAGTTCAATGACATTGTTATTGTGTTAATTTAATAAAGAATTATATTATTCGACTTTTCTCATGTGATTTAATCATTACATCATAATTTATTGTTGTATTTCAAATTACAATTAAACAAATTACTTTTTGAAATCCATCAATGAGTCGAATGTCTCTAATAATTTCATTCTGCTCATTTTGCTATTTCTATTCAGTTGTTTCATTAAATAAACTAAACCACTTCAATGTAACTTTTATTAAAAATAACAATCTTTTGATACTTTTTCTCTCTTATGTTTATTTTCTTTTCTCATTTTTCTATTCTTTATCTATTTTTATTGTACTTTCTACTTTTTCTTTTTATGGTTCTTTTTCATTCCTTCTTCAAATCTATTGTTCTTATATTTAATATTAATTGTTTATTCTGATGACATTATTAACTGAGAATAATTGAACACATGTAAGTGTATTTGAACAGATATGTTATTGTTATTCATAATTAATTTATATGAGAATGAATTGTATAAAGGAGATATGAATATTTTGATGATATACATATATTCAAATGGAATGAATACAATAAATACCGCATTAAAAAGCAAAAAATAAAAAGAATAT
>NW_008574961.1:0-1928 GCF_000257125.1 Entamoeba nuttalli P19
GAAAACAAGATATCATCAACTCAGTTGATTTAAAAAAATAACCAGATAAAATGAAAAAATAAGTTAGTTGTCATTAACACTTTTCTACTTCCTTTTAGAAGATGTTTAAACATGTTCAGCACATTCTTTATGTACTAATTTACCATTTTTGCCTGCAATAACATTCTTGAAATGTAACCCATCATCTGATATTTCAAATTTCTCCTTACAAATATCACAATTCATTGAATGTTCATCAATTGGATATAAAACAACTTGTGACTGTTCAGGAATCTCTTCAACCTTTTGTGGTGCTTTTGCTTCTTCTTCTTTATCTGCAGCAAAAGCTTGAATAGTTGCATGTTCTGAAATAGGTTCAGTGATCCAAGTATTAGACGAGACATACCAATCTCTACTAATACCATCTTTTAGGGAATCACATCGTTGATGCCATTGTTTATGTTGGTCGATATTATGACAATGAACTCCACAAATATCACATTGAGGATCTAAATTATATTTTCTTGTGATTGTAGTTGTTTGTTGAATAGGCTCTGAGATTGGTTCGAGTTGTACTTCTTTTGGCTCTTGGTTATTCGAACTTTTCATTAAATCAATAGCATCAACTTCATTTACATTCGGTGTTGATTCTATTGGAGGTTCTGGACGTTGTTCAACAACACTTTGAATATATGGGTTTGTTGCTATTTCTTCATCAATGCCAATAGAAGGGAGTTCAGGATTTTCGTAAAGACTAACCATCCTTTTTTGTGGTGGCATTGCTGCTTGATTGAAACCCTCTGGTTCTCTTTTCATTGGTTGTTGATTTAAGTATTGTTGGTATTGAGCTGGTGGTTGTTGTAGTTGTTGTGGTGGGATTTGTTGGTAATACTGTTGTGGTGGTGGTTGAATAATTGGTTCAGGTGGGTTGATTTGTCTGATGATTGATTGAATAATTTCATTTGGAAATGACCCGTTCCATGTGTTGATTAAATCGATAATATATTGTCTTAGTTGCTGATGACATCCATGATAAACATCAACCACTTTCTCATCTAATCCTGGACAAATCAACTGAAGATATGTTCTAGTTGAGTCATTCTTTACAATTGAGTCAATCACATACAAAACATATACCTGTTGTTCTGGACTATGAACAAATCGAAGTAATGAGGTGTTGATAATATCCACAATTTCTTGTGCTCGTGCGATACTCTGAATTGCAGTGAACGTTAAGAATTGGATACGAGAAGAATCATTATCAATTTCTGATATAACGTTGTTGAAGATTGTGACAATATCCATTTGAGGATTCATCAATTGTGAAAAAGTAATTAGAGTGATCTTTTAATTAAAAGGTAAAAAAATTATAAATATGATAAAACATATTATAAGAAAACTATTTAATTAAACGTTCTTTTATTATATTTCAAACTTAAAAAAATTATCATTAATAGATATATTCATAACATGATTTTATAATTATCGAAAACTGCTTGTTTTATCAGTTTAATACTACTCACTTCTATGCCATTATTCCTTTCTATCATATTTAATCATATTGTTATTGTTTTCTAATACTCTGTTATATTTGAACGTGTAAAACATTAGACTTTTTATCTTTGTAATAACTATTCTTCTTAGTGTCTTATTCAAATCTCGTTGTATTTTAATATCTATGATAATCTTACTTATTAGTTGTGTTGTAAATCATTTATCGTTAATATCATACTGATAATATCTGCAATTTATTTGTCTGTTTTTGATTACGTTTTATTGAAATTCTTTATATGTTTACTTTGTAAATGCAACGTACTTCTATCTTTCTATCTTGACATATACCAGCATCATTAATTTGTCTCTTTTTATTTCTCATAGTGTAATAAGATTTTTCCATTTGTTTAGAAGAAAAATGTTCAACATAAAGCATTTAGTGTATCTATGAAATT
>NW_008574962.1:0-240 GCF_000257125.1 Entamoeba nuttalli P19
AATGGTGAGAGATGTGCAATATGTGAAGATGGATATTTCTATAAAGATGGAAATTGTGAAAAATGTGATTCTTCATGTTTGACATGTTCTAAAAAGAGTTTATTCTGTCTTCAATGTGCTGAAAACTTCTATTTTGTTTCTTCAAATACATGCTATAACTATTCAACTATTGAGTATTGTTTAGCAGCAAATGATAATGGATGTACATTGTGTGAGAATGGCACGTATTTAACAAATTAT
>NW_008574963.1:0-1058 GCF_000257125.1 Entamoeba nuttalli P19
TAATTAAAACAAAATCAATCAATTTATTCTGATGAAGAACTGTCACTACCTTCACTTACCGATTCACTCTTATCGTTTACATGTTGTGGTAATGGACTTACTGTTGGTGTGTTTAAATTGAGTAATGGTGATTTATCTTTATTGGTTACTGTTCCATCAAGTGGCATTGGACTTGCAGATGGTGTATTTAAGTCAATCAACTCTGTTGGCTTTTCAGTTGAGTCTGATGATTCATTTTCTTGTTTTTTCTTTTTCTCATCTTCAGCTTTTAATGTTTCAGCAATAGATGCTTCTCCTTTTGCTAATCGTTTAAGTTCTTCAGCACATCCTGATTGTTGAACTAAATTATTGAAGATTGTTGTTTCTTGTTCAATCAAATGAATTGGAGTATCCATTTCCATTAAATGACCATCATCAAATACCATAACTCGATTAGAATCCATGATTGAATGTAGTCTATGTGCAATAGTTAATGTTGTACAGTTTTTGAAATTCTTTCTAACCATTTCTTGAATCATAATATCTGTTTGAATATCAATTGATGCAGTTGCTTCATCCATAATTAATATTTTAGCTCCCTTTAATAATGCTCTTGCCATGCAAATCATTTGACGTTCTCCAAGTGAGAAATTTTCTCCATTTTCTGTAACTACATAATCCAATTCTTTATTTACATTAACCAATTCTAATACATGTTTCATTTCTTCATCACTCTTTTGGAATGTAGGATCAAGATTTTCTCTAATTGTTCCACTAAACATGGTTGCTTCTTGTGGTAAAATACACATTCTTGATCTTAATGTATGCATAGGAATTGTTGTAGTATCAATTCCATCAACAAGAATTGACCCACCTGCAGGTTCTTCAATTCTAAACAATCCTGCCATCATTGTTGATTTTCCACTTCCTGTTCTTCCAACAATACCTATTTTTTCTTTATCATTGATAACAGCATCTACTCCCTTTAAAACTAATGGTAATCCTTCACGATATCTAAATTGATATCCCTTTAATTCAATCTTTCCTTCTTTTGGCCAATCCTCTGGTATTTCTTGATA
>NW_008574964.1:0-1807 GCF_000257125.1 Entamoeba nuttalli P19
CCATGGATGTTCTGGTGTTGCTCCACAAACCACTTGAACTTTTCTAAATCCACAACCACACTTTACTTCAACTAATTGGTCACATGGAGTTGTTGGACATGGAGTATCGCCATGACATTTACTATTACAATAATGAGTACAATAAGGTTTTTTCTTTCCACACTCATATGGACATTGACTATTCTCAGTACATGGACCATCATGACAAACTCTCTTACAAACATGAACACCACATGGCATAGGTTTACCACAAATTTGACCACATGAAGCACTTTCAATATAACAAGGTATTTTTACTTTATTTTTACCACAATAACAAGTCTTTTCTGTTAATGAAGTGCATTTTGGACATGGTCCAAAATGACAACTATGTGGTACTGGTGGATGTCCACATGGTGGAATAATAAGACATGGATAATTACATTGTGGTGGTTGTGTTCCACATGGGATTGGTGGCATAATTTTTGTTTTACCACAACGACAAGTTAATGGAGTTAACATCATATGAGAACAAGGTGGACATTTCTTATTTCCATGACAAATTTGCATACATTTATGACCACATGGTAATTCTTTTCCACAATAATTAAAACATTGATGTAAGTCAGAATTTATTTTACCATGAGCTAAACAACATTTCTTATCACATCTATGAACTTTACAATTTAATAAATCATTACAAACATTTTCACATGTAACTTCTCCTTCATAACCACATGGCACTTCAATTATCTCTTTTCCACATCTACATCTCTTTTGAATCTTTTCTGTACATTTACATGGTCCAAAATGACATTTACTATGACAAATATGTCCACACAGTAATTTCTTCCCACAAATTTCTGGACATTCTTCAAATGGATCAATACATTCTTTTCTATTATAGTGAGTCTTACCACATGCACATGTTTTAATACTAATTGGTGTAGGACATTCTTCACATGGTCCTGAATGACACAATTTTGTACAATGATGTTTTCCACATGCAAGAAGTTTACCACAAACATTTTTACATGAATAGAATCCTTTAGTAATAGAGTCTTGTACACAATCTCCACAACTAAATTTTGATTTCTCTTTACCACAATAGCATGGTTTTTCTACTTGTACACTACATTTAGGACATGGTCCATCATGACAAATGGCAATACATGCATGTCTACAAGGTAATTCTTTCATACACATTTTACCACATGACCTTGAACTTTCATCTTGTCCACATCCTAAATGAACAACATTTCTTCCACAAAAACATTTCACAGTTTTACCTCCAGCAGTACATGGTCCACATGGTCCTGCATGACATTTTCTTGTACACGGATGTGGGCAATTAGTTCCTACTCTATATTTTCCACATATTTCCCCACAACAATGTGCTGACTCATATTTACTTCCTTCAACATGTTTCCCACAAAAACATGATGGCTTTGGTGGTTTATCAAATTCGAGTCTACAAACTGGACAACACCATGTTGGTTTATTTGCAGCCCATCCTACAACACAAGTTGAATGAACAACAGTAAAACAACGTGGACATGACCAAATTTTATGATATCTTCTAATAGGAACCATACAAATAACACACTCATATGTTTGTTTATTTAGTTTTTCCATAATTTCTTGTCCTTGGGTTGTAGGTGCAAGAGTTTCAGTCATAGTCACTTTCTAGTAGTTTTATCAGTTGAAAAGACATACTTCAAAACTTATTTTTTAGAATATTCATATAAATAATATCTTATACTTCTTTTTACTATATGATAAAACTATTCATTTCTTCTTCTTCAAACCCTTGTTCTCTCTCTTTAGT
>NW_008574965.1:0-250 GCF_000257125.1 Entamoeba nuttalli P19
CCATCATATGTTGGATTTACTGATACAGAAAGACTTATTGGAGATGCAGCAAAGAATCAAATTGGAATGAATGTTAAAAATACGGTATTTGATGCAAAACGAATGATAGGAAGAAGATTTAGCGATCCAACTATTCAAAATGATATGAAACATTGGTCATTTGAAGTAGTTGATGATGGACATGATAAACCACTAATTGAAGTAGAATATAAAGGAGAAGTTAAAAGATTTACACCAGAAGAAATTTCAT
>NW_008574966.1:0-576 GCF_000257125.1 Entamoeba nuttalli P19
AAAGAAACAAGACTTGTTCATTCAACTTAATGATTCAGTCAATGAGAAATACAAAATGGAAAATAAAAGAGAATGTACATAATAAATTCAATTAGAATAATGCATGAAAAACTCAAATAACCATTTCATCTCATCAGAATTCAATGGACAATCATCTCTTTGAATGTTTGGTGTTGAATAAAAGAGTTGTAATGAATGTAATAGTTTGTTTGCTAGAACAACTCCTTCAGTTCCCTCGAATATTCTCTCATGTTTTCTCGTGATTTCCCAGACAAATTCCAATGCAACAAACTCTTTCTGAATGTCATCTCCAACAATGAAGATATTAACAATGCAAGGAATCATCTTTTTAATGTTTTCTTCAGTGATTTGATCAAACACTTCTTCACTATCAATACTCATCAATACTTCTTCTAATTTAAGTATGTTATTGACATTACTTGATATACTATAATTCAATCTGGATTTCTTTTGATTAGGAACATCTTCTATTTCAAGTCGTTTTGTTGGTGTTTTTGATAATTCTTTTGTTCTTTTTCGTAGATTATCTTGAAGATCAACTAATGATTGCAATGC
>NW_008574967.1:0-7767 GCF_000257125.1 Entamoeba nuttalli P19
TTTTAAGTTTTTTTAATTTCTTTTTTAAAGAAAAAAAATTAAAAAGAACTAAATAAACTGAGAACTAAATAAAAAGGAATATGAAGGTAATTCAATTCATTGTACTTGGATGGGGTATTTTTACTCTTATAGCTGCTGGTTTATGGATTGGTGTAGTATTTGTAGGTCCAATACGAAAAATGGAACAAAATAATACACTTGCTAAATCATCACTAAACTATTATTCAAGAAATACTTTTGTTGTTGAAACATGTACTGTTGCAGCATTAATGGGATTATTAGGTATAATATTGTGTGTATATTCATTAATACCAAAGCCAACAATGGGAATAGTTTCTTATATTGGACTTGCATTAGCCGTTATTTCAGCATTAGCAACAGTTGGGTATTTTGGATATACATATTTCCATATGAGGAATGCAACAAATGCATCAATGAGTAGTTCACTTGCCCTTTGGGAAGAAAAGTTTGGATGTTGTGGATGGGATGTTTATAGACAAAAACCATTATGTGCTTCTGATGTTGGTAGTTTAAATCCAAATATGACATGTAAAATCAAAACACAACCACTTCGTAATGCTTCACTTCAAAATTTTGCAGTTGGGTGTTTCTTTATTGTAGTTCTTTTTGTCAGTGCTGTTATGATTATTATTCTTCAACAAAAGACAAAAGATACAACTGGAGGATATACACCAGTTTAATTCAAATTCTTTATGAGTTTATTTGATTTATTTTTAGATATTTACTATTTTTATTAATTTGTCTCATAAACTTTCTTCTTCTTTTTTTTTGGTTTTAAAAGTTTCCAAAGAAAAATTGATAGTTAAAAAAATTATTTAAAAACTATATTCTAGAAATTTCGTCATCAACAAAAAGTTGTTCTTTTACTGACTGGTTTAAATAAATACCCCTTTCATCTCATTATTCTAATTAATTATTATTTCTCATGGTTAAAATTACTTGTAATTGTGTCTTAACAGTAATTTTTGCTTTTATTCTTCCTCCAGTTTCTATGTATTTAATGGAAAAATGTGAAAAGAGATTTTGGATTTCATTAATTTTAACTCTTCTCTTCTTCCTTCCTGGTCAAATTTACACTATATTCTATATGGTAACTCATCCAACTGAATTATATGCTCCAGGTTTGATGTAACTTAAGGAAAGTAAAGTGATTTATTTTTTTCTTTAAAAGTGTTTTGGTTAGAATTAAAAAAAGACATAAGTAATGAATTATTTATGACACCTTTGAAAACGTATACCACAATAAGACCAAATACCAATAAAAATGATTAAACAAACTATCATTCCAACAGTAATATATAATCTTATGTTCTTATTTTTAAATTTTCTCTTTAATTCTATTGATTGTTTATATAATTCTTCTGTATCTCTCATAATTAAATCACTTTCTCCATCAAGATTATCTAATACTCTTCCTCTACTTAATAATTTATCTACATTCTCATTTACTTGTGAAACTGTTTGGTCTAATGTTTGTTGAATTTTATTTAATGGATCATTAGTAAGATCATTAAAATGATTCTGGTAGCATTAAGTATTATATTAAATAAATAAATTATTAAAAAAAGAAAAACAAACAATTTTTTGTTTCATCATAGGAGCAAAAGTATTATTTAATGAACGTGTTGGTAATGTAGCTAATTGGTCTGTATTAAATAATTTTGAGAAATTAATAACAACCTCATCAATAAAATCAAATGCACGTTCTTGTGGAAATGATTCTCCAGTGATAGTAATAACTGTAATAATGTCTGTTGTTAAAAGACAAAATGATAACAATTCATGATGAAGAACATTCTTTCCAATGGATGCCTTTGCCAAGATTTGTTTAATAATTTTATCTGCTCCTGGTAAAGAAACTTCATAATACTCTGCTAAAATATTTGTTTTAAACGCAACACAACAGTAGAGAATTTGAGGTCCAGGATCATATCTTTTAAGTGGGTTTGCCATTTAAGTTCTTCAGTAATCATTTTATAGTTCATTTTTAAAGAAAAAAAAACCATAATTAACAATAAAAAAATCATTTCAAAATAACAGTGACACAAAGATCAGAACCATAAAAATAATTTTTAAATGAGCCAACTGTCATAAATGGTGGAAGATTAATTCCTTGATTAGTGATAGAAGAAAAACTAATTTTTAACTGATTCTGTACTTTCTTCATAAACTTACTAACTAATAATTTTTGTGGAAGAAAAAATAGACTTGATTTAATTTGATTACTTTCAAGATAAACTAAGTTAAATAATACTGAGTCTTGAGACTTTTCAATTAGTCTTTTAAAAAAAAGATGGTCTTCTTGTGTTTTTAGTATATGATGTTCCCATAATTGAGGTTTCATTTCATCCATTGACTGCTGTATTAAATCATCATTCATTTTACAACAATTCTTTAAAAAAAGTAAGATAGTATTGAAATGACTCTCTTGAACTTCTTGTATATTTACAACTTCATTTTTTAATTCTAATTTAATTACTCCGTCATCTTTAACAAAAAGGTCATAAATAGTTCCAATACAAAGATGTGGTGGTAATACAATTCCATTACATTCAACAACATGACTTTGAGAAATATCAAAAACCAAAAGAAATCTATTCATTGGATTTACTTGTCCATTAATTTCTACTAAAACAGAACAATTTAGGTAATCGTTAATAATATCCATAAAATAGTAATGAAAGTTAAACCAATAAAAAAGAAAAAAAAAGTTAAAGATTAATCACATTTTTCTTTGATTGTTTTTGGTTTTTCTGCAACACGAACATCTCGTGCATATTTATCTGTACTTTGCTCTTGTATAGAAGTACCAAAATTCAATTCTCCCATTGTAATTCCATTCGGGTCTTTAATGATATAACATAATGAATGGAATATTAGCAATAGAGAAATAAAAAATATCATTCCAACAAGAATATAAAACGAATCATCTTTACATATAATTCTTTTTTTTTCTGTCTTCAATGTGGATAAAATAAAGCTTTGACAATATGCATGTGCATCATAAGCATGTTTATAAAGATACATAAAAGAAAATAATGTTATTTGACCAAAAATCATTAAAACATATTTCAAAGAACTACTTACCAAATAACAAAGAATTGAAGAAATAACATCACAAATCATCAGTGCTATAATTAAATAATAGTCAAAATCATTCCAACCACATTGTTTAGGTAACCCAGTAATAGTATAATAAAAAGGTGATTGTTGACACGTAATATGAGAGTCATCTCCCTAAAAAAAATATTAATAATGAATAACATTAAATAACACCAACGTTGTAAAAAAAACTAAAACAAACATAAGTGTTATGTTGTGATTGAACTGAATATAATACAAATCCAATCATACAATATAAAGGAAAAATAACTAAAGTATCTACCCTCATCGATATGAAGTAAAAGATTTTTTTAAACTAAGAAAATAAAAAAGGGTTAGAAAAGAGAAAAAAAAAAGAGAAAACAAAAAAATTCAAGAACTTTTTAAGAAATTTTTAAAATGCAAGCAAATCTTCCCTCACAACAAATTCAACCTGAACAATTTTGGTATTTAATTGATGCTCATTTTAAAGAAAATGGGTTAGTAAAACAACAGCTATCATCATATAATAATTTCATTAAAAAAGTAAGGGATGTTATTACAAGTGATACAACTAAAATTGAAATAAGTAATGCAGAAGTTTTAGGAATAAGTGCTAATGATGAAGAAGAACATACAATTGTATTAACAGATCCAATTTTCCATTTTCCAAAAGTTTCTACTGGTTCTAAGGCAAGTGCTTCTTTATTCCCTCATGAGGCTAGATTAAGAAGTTTAACGTATGCTTGTCAACTTGAAGTAAAAGCCAAAGATATAATAAGAAAAAATGGGGCAGAAGAAATTACAACTGTACCAAAAATTGATATAGCAAGTATTCCATCTATGTTAAAGTCTGATGTTTGTAGATTAAAAAGATGTGTAACACAACCATCTATGATTAGTAAAGATGAATGTTCATTTGAACAAGGTGGATATTTCATTATTAAAGGAAGTGAAAAAGTAGTTATTGCACAAGAAAAGATGGCACCAAATACAGTTTTAGTTTTTGAAGGGAGTGATCAATTAAAATATCCATATGAAGGAAATATTAATAGTTTAGCATCAAACGATGAAGTTAGAACGCATAAAATTAGAATGGATTATCCAAAATTAGATAAGTCAAGACTTAAAATTAAAGTGCCTGTTTTAAGTCTTAGTCGTATGGATTGTGATGTTCCAGTTGTATTACTTTTTGTTGCATTAGGATATGAAAATGATCAAAAAATAGTAGAGGCTATTTGCTTTGATGAAAATGATAATGAAATGTATAATATTGTTACTACTGCTATTCAAGCAAATGAATGTACAACTACAGAAGATGCAAGAAGATGGCTTGGAGAACATTCAAAGAAAACAAATAAAGAAGGAGTAATTGAAATTGTATCAGAAAATATACAAAAATTACAAAGAGATGGAACAGAAAAATTAAAGAAAGATTTACTTCCACATATTGGAACAGATAATTTTGAATCAAAAGCACAATTTTTAGGATATATGACAAACCATTTCTTATCAGTTTATACAGGAAAAAGAAATGGAGATGATAGAGATCATTTAGCAAGAAAAAGAATGTTAATGACAGGAGGATTGATGATGGAATTATTTAAGAATTCATTAAAACGAATGATGAAAACAGCAAGAGCTCAATTACAAAAACAGTTATCAAGTAATAAAGCATTAGAATATGCTAAACCACTTTCATTTCCAACAATTACAACAGATTTTACAAAAGCATTAGGAACAGGAAATTGGCCACAGCCAGGAGGAAAAGAGTCAAGACATGGAGTAGCACAAGTATTAAGTAGATTAACATTTACATCAGCGTTAGCGTATTTAAGAAAAATTTCATCACCAGTTGAAGGAAAAAGAAAAACACAAAAACCAAGACAATTACATAATACACAATGGGGATATATTTGTCCAGCTGAAACACCAGAAGGAGAGTCATGTGGGTTAGTTAAAATGTTATCATTAATGGCACAAATTACTGTTGCTTTACAAGATGAACAAGTTGATGAAATTAAAGAAGCATTAGATTGTCAATATGTTTGTAATATTAATGATTGTACCGGAGAAAAAATGAATAATATTACTAAAGTCTTTTTAAATGGAGTATGGTTAAAATGTTCTGAACAACCACAAAAATTATTAGAAGAATTAAAGAATTATAGAAAGAATAGTACAAAAGGAAAAGTAAAAAAGGTAATGTCTATGGTTCTTGATCAACTTCATAAAGAATTACGTATTTACACTGATGCAGGTCGATGTACAAGACCATTATTTACAGTAAGTAATAATAATGGACATTATACATTAAATTTAAAGCAAAGTCAAATTACAGAGTTATGTAGTAGATTAGATAATGAAAGTAATGGAACAGAAAAAACAAAGTTTTGGAATAATTTCTTATCAAAAGGAATTATTGAATATGTTGATGCTGATGAAGAAGAAATGTCTATGATTGCTATGTTCCCATCAGACTTAGATAATACAGAAGGAGGTTCAAGTAAAAATTATACTCATTGTGAAATTCATCCAGCATTAGTTATGGGAGTATTAGGATCTATTATTCCATTCCCTGATCATAATCAATCTCCTAGAAATACATATCAATGTGCTATGGGTAAACAAGCAATTGGAGTGTATGCATCAAATTATCAATTAAGATTAGATTCATTAGGACATGTTCTTTTTTATCCACAAAAACCATTAGTATCAACAAGAGCAGCTGAATATGTCAAATTTGGACATATTCCAGCAGGAATTAATGCTATAGTTGCTGTTTGTTGTTATTCAGGTTATAATCAAGAGGATAGTGTTATGATGAATCAAGGATCAATTGATAGAGGATTATTCAGGTCAATGGCATTTAAAACATTTAGTGAAGATGCTAAAAAGTCAGAAACAACGGAATTAATGTTCTTTAAACCAAGTGAAAATAATTCAGAAATTACTGAAGATATAAGTAAATATGAAAAAGTTGATGTTGATGGTATTTTAGCACCAGGAACTAAAGTTAAACCAGATGATATTTTGGTTGCTGGATTTTATGAAAATAAAAATAAAACATTAAAAGATTGTTCATTAAGATATAAACCAAGAGAAAATGGTGTTGTTGATCAAGTTGTTGTCACTAACGCTCAATCAGGAACAAAGTATATTCGAGTTAAAATGAGAAGTATAAGAATTCCACAAATTGGAGATAAATTCTCTTCAAGACATGGACAAAAAGGAACAGTTGGTATGACTTATAGACAAGAAGATATGCCATTTACAATTGAAGGAATTTCACCAGACATCATTATGAACCCACATGCTATTCCATCTCGTATGACAGTTGGACAATTAGTAGAATGTTTACTTGGAAAAGTAGGTGCATTGGTAGGAGATGTTCAAAGTGGTACACCATTCCAAAAAGATGTAACAGTTGATAGAATTGGAGAAAGATTACATAAACTAAAGTATCAAAGAAGAGGATATGAGGCATTATTTAGTGGACATACTGGTAGAAAATTAGATAGTCTTGTTTATATTGGACCAACATATTATCAACGATTAAAACATCTTGTAGATGATAAAGTTCATGGAAGAGCAACTGGACCATATGCTACTCTCACAAGACAACCACTAGAAGGAAGATCAAGAGATGGAGGATTACGTTTAGGGGAGATGGAGAGAGATTGTATGATTTCACATGGTGTTAGTTCTCTATTAAAAGAAAGATTATTCCTTGCATCTGATAAGTATCAAATTTATGTTTGTGATAAATGTCATATGCCAGCAGTAGCAAACCATAAAGCATGTACATTCCAATGTTCTTGTTGTAAAGATAAAACTCATATTTCAAAAGTTGATATTCCATATGCCTGCAAATTATTATTCCAAGAATTAATGTCAATGGCAGTTTGCCCTAGAATTTATACTGAAGTTTAATTCAATTTGCTTTCTTTTTATTTATTTTAAAGAAATTTGTAAGTATTATTACAACCATCAAATTATGGTTTAGAACAAATTACATTCGTTATTGAATTTTGCTTTTTATCCTTTCTTTTATAACTATTAATACGTTGAACAGTAGCATATTTCATTTTTATGTATATTTTGGTATTTGTTTTAAAATTAAGTTATATTATTTTAAAATATTAATTAAAAAAATTAGATATAAGGATATGTAAAAAGAATAATTCAAAAGACAAATGGATAAAAAATATCAATAAATTGAATTAGAATAATAAATGATTAAAATAGTATTTGTATTAAATTATTGAATATCAGTATATATTAATGATAATGTTTTTAATTCGTTCATTAATAAAATTAAAGAAAAATGATATAATGTAAAATGAAAATAGCATATAAATAATGAAGAGTCAATAAATAATTTAAATAAAAATGAATAAAATGATGATATTATGAACAAGAAAATATTAAATGATAAATAGAGATATAACATATGATAAAAATAAATTGGAAATAAAGAAGAAATGATAATAAATAATTGGAAATATCAATAGAGTTGAATTAAAACTAAATTTTATTTAATATCTAATGTAAATGAAATAAAATAATGTATTTTAATATTGTGTATATCAAAAAATTGATTGTTAAATTCTTTCTTATTATGTATTCTTTAATTTCTTCTTTATTATTATTGTTAATTAGTTG
>NW_008574968.1:0-2849 GCF_000257125.1 Entamoeba nuttalli P19
TTTTTTTTTTGTTATTTATTTACAAATCAATTATTACAGAATTTATTTACTTCTCTAAAATTATTCATTAAATAAAAACAAACAAAATTGAATCATTAAAAATAATTAAATTCAAATCATAAAGAATAATAGAATAAAGAGAAGAATATTCATATTCAAAAGAATTGAAATTGATCCATCATCAACACCATCATATGGATCTTCCCATTCACCGACACACATTCCTCTTGCATCAAGAGTAGTATTTGCTTTACAAGCAGAACATTTTAATGTTCTTTCATCACATGAATCACAATTTTTATCTAACTTACAATTACCAGCAAATACAATGTAATTTAATGGAATATAAAAATCACCAATCTTTTGACCAATTCCACATAAAACATCAGTTGATATCTTTAAATAATTATCTCCATCTCCCCAACCATCATACCATGAATTTCTCATAATAAAGAATTCTCTTCCATCTTCCTTTACCATAACCAACAATAATAACTTGATGATCTGTTTGAGTATTGTCAGTACATGATGATGGGAATGTATAAATTCCACTTCCTACATTTCCAAATGCAGGATCTACACTAGTGTAAATAGAAGTTGAAATAGGTCCATAATGATGAAGAATCTTTTTTAATATATGAACTTTTTCTTGATGAGTTCCTGTAACAGCAAAAATATGATAATGATCATTTCTCATTTGAATTTTAACATTTGGATTTTGATCTCCTCGTGGTGAACATGATGTACTTGTTGATCCTGAACCATCAATATATCGATAATCTGATTCAAGTGAATATGATGGTTCTGCATCAAGAATATTCATTACATTTCCTCCACAACATCTTTTACTAATTTGAAGATTTGATCCTCCTGGAATTGCTTTATCAATCCAACGTTGTGGTGTAAATAATGGTTTAACAGTTTTATTAATATCTTTGTCATTATAATAATATGAAATATTAGCATAAAGATATTGTCCTAAATTTGCTGTTGAAGCTGCATAACATGAACCACATGATCCTTGATTAAATTGTTTTCCACATAAATCAATTGGTTCTCTTCTTGTATTATTAACAACATATTTACCACAATAAGTATGATATTCTGGAAGGTTATCTCCTTCTGGTAATGGTGGTGGTTGATTAAAATCTCTATTATAGTTGTCGTCATATCCTTTTAACTTTGCTATATTAATTGGAATTGATGGAACTACTCCATATTCTGCTGGATATAAATCTGTTAATGCATTTATCACAAAAACTGCATCGGAATCTCTTGTTCTTTCTGAGTTTCTTTGTCTAATTAATTTAACTCTTTCTTTAAAAATTGAGAATCTGTATAATTTTTGACTTGGAGTTTCATAGACTTTACGGTATTTAGCTTGGAATTGATTAAATAATGAATGATCATCAAGGCTGAGATCAAATTCAGCATTACAAAGGACTATGAGTATTAGTGTTAATACTGTCATTTGTTTTATTAATTTCTAACAGAACTAAATATCTTTTTATTCCTAATTGTATCATTAGTACCAAAATATTATCAATAGAATACTTCTTTCTAAAAAAAAAGAGAAATAATCCTTGTTTTGAAGGAAAGAATGAATTAAAAATACTTTTTCTCTTTTTTTATAAAGTTTTTACTAATTTTATTGCTTTATTACTTTTGTTAAAGTTGAAAATTCTTTGGTTTTTTTTTATTGACTCATTTAACAAAAAATTATTCAAATAAAAATACTTTCAAAATAATACTTTAATCAATTTTTATATTTTCATAAATTAAAAAGATAAAAGATTTATTTTCAAAGTTTGTTGTAAAAATTCAGGTTATTCTTAAATAAATATCGCGTTAGATATATTTTTAGAAATTCAAGCAACAAATAAGTTATTTTGAAAAAAAAGTATATATTTAAAGAATTTTATCCTTGCATAAAAATAATATAATTAACAACAATAACTTAAGGAATTAGGTTATTATTTATATACTTTAACATAATTTCAACCTTTTTATAGAATCAAATTTATCAAAAACCACTTTCGGTTATTTCAACAAAAAAAGCATCAAAACGTTAATATAAATACAATGTTTTTGTAATTTATATGTTTTAATTGATTTAGTTTTTTCTTTTTCTTTGTTTATTTTCTTTCATATTTTTATTCATAGAAATTTATCTGTTTTATTATTTATTTTTATCTTATTTCTTTATATTGAGAAGTGACTATCTCAGTTTCTTCATTATTATCTGCTTTAAATATTCTTCTCATCATATTGATTGTATTTCATATCTTCATTTATTTTCTATTTATTTTCATTTCATCAATACAAAATAAATGACTCATTTATTTCTTCTTCTTTTGTGTGGGTTGTGCTTAATTACTTTTGATTTATTCTCATTAATATATTTCGATATATTCGTTGGTTATTATGAATATGAGAAAAATGAAGCACATGGAATTGTTAATATTTCATTGTTTATATCATTATTTATTGTTAGAATTATAGTATATTTATATTTTCATTCACCTTATATTTTACATTTCATTCATACCTTTTTGACTGTTGTAATATTTTAAGATTTTTATGAACAATTATTAATTTACATTATCATATTCTTTCATATAACCATTCTACATTTCTATCATTTTCTTTAATTTCTCAATAGATATTTTTTAATAATATCGTGTTTTCAATTAACCATTCTTTAGAATGATACGAGAGTCTCTTACAGCAATTTATTCCGTTATATGTTTGTTTGTTCATAATAATTATTATTTATTTCTATTTTTTTTTAAGAAATAAAGTAACAAATCTAAGAACACAAATCAGAAACAACACACAAACATTAATAC
>NW_008574969.1:0-4530 GCF_000257125.1 Entamoeba nuttalli P19
AAAAAAAAAATAAAAAATTTTATGATAAAAAAGTAGGGAGGATGTTATGGAGCATTACTTCTATCACAACCAAACATTTGTTGTAGAACTACTAGAGAACAACTCATAGAATCAGTTATTCTCCACTGAGGTAGGAACAATACAAAACACTTCTATTGATACTTAATTAATTGCTTTTTAGCTAGTTTACACTAAGAATAACAATGGGATAACAACAAAATATGTTGAAATAAACAAAAGAAGAGATAAATGATTAATGAACCAATCACCAATAAAACAAACAAATGAAGGAAATAATCAAGAATATGCACTAAAAAGAGAGTGAAAGTACATAGCTATTATAGTTCAAGAAATGAAAGGATGATGTGGTTCTTCATCATCATCTGTGAAATAAAAAAAAACAATGATAATTGAATTGTTCAATAACCATCAATTTGTTCAATATATTGAAATGAATGTACCAATCAAACTCGAGATGATTTACTCCGAAATTGAAGAACAAAAGAAATTAGCATTACATCAAATAACATTAATATATAATGGGTATGTATTGCCAAAGAAAGGAAAATGTGAAGAATGGAATATTAATGACAAATCAACTATCAGAATGATACTCCCTCTTGTGTGTACTATTAAAAAACTCTCACAAACTGAAGGACCATGCTGTGGTGGAACAAGGATTTCCATCAATGGGAGATTTCCATATTCAGGAAGAAAGTATCAAGTAGAATTTGGAACTATTACCACATTGGCAACATTTAAATCACATACAGAAATAATTGTAATTACACCTGCACATGAACAAGGTGTGGTTAATGTTAGAGTGTGTTATGAAGGAGGAGAAGAATCAAATCCATTACTCTTCACATTTGTACGATTTGAAGGATTTAATAGAAAATATGCAAGATGTGCAACAACACCAACATTCACATTAGGTGATAATGTCCAATATTCTATTCAATAAAAATTAATGATATTGGTTGATATTCACATTTTCATTTCCATTTCAAATTATTTAATAAAAGAAATAAAAAGAACTGAAAAAGGAATAACAAAGAAATGGATAATGATGATAGATTTAATCAACTCAACGCTCTTATTAGAAAAGAAACACTAAACATCAAAGGATATTGTATGGATGATAAAAGAATGGTATGTGTAAGTGATACTAATACAATTATTTGTTATAAATTTGATACACAAGAAAGTACTATTCATACACCACCACCATTAATAAAATCAGCCCCAGTCATTAGTATTGATTGTTACGATGATTTAATACTTACAATTTCAAGTGATTTCACAGTACTAGTCATTGAAATTCAAACATATCGAGTGTTTTATCGACAAGTGATTGCAGGAGCAACAAAAGGATATTTCTTATCACCAAGAATCTTCACACTATATTCAAAGGATAAAACACTGAGAGTAATTGAATATCCTGATCCATCAATTCTTGGATTTGGACAACGTGGACATGTTGATGTCTTATCAAATTCATGTTTAACACATGTCACAGCAAAAACAAAAGAAGTTGGACAATTCATGTTGGCAACAAGTAAATCAGTGTTTTTATGGCTATGTGATTTAAATGATGAGAAAATGAATAGAAATGAATCAAAGTATCAGAGCTGCATTCCACCATTCACATGTCCACCAACAGAGTATTATCTCTATAAGAAGATCCAAAGTATTTCATCCCCTCCTCTTCTTCAATTTCAAAAGAGTGAAATACTACCACACATTTGTATATTACATAACAATAATGTGAGTTTATATGAAGAAAGATTTGATGAAGGGAAGTTTACGGTTGAACTACTGAAAGAAATCGAAGTTAAAACACCAATATCTATTATTTGCTGTGACACATTCATTTTAACACAATACAACAATCAAATTCAAGTTGTTTATGGGAAAGGAGAAAAAGAAATAATAAATAATACACAAATAGAAGAATGTCAGAATAATGAGAAGGTGATAGTAATGGTTACAATGAATATGTTCAAAAGTATTGATATGCCAACAGAAGATGAAGTGATCGATGAAATAGAAAATGAAGAAGAACAACTGAAGATATGTATTGAAACAAAAGGGTCAATAAAAATGAAAAGAAAAGGAAAAGAAATAATAAGCAAAATGGCAAAAGAAGGTAAAGAATGTTGGGAATATGCAAAAGAATTAGAATGTATTGATACATTAATTGAATATACTCCCAAAGAACAAAAAGAAACAATACTAAATAAAGTAATTGAAGAAATAATGGAGAAAGGAAAGAAAATAGAAATAAATAAGAAAAATGTATGGGAAGTATTTGTGAATGGATTGAAAAATAAAGATAATACAATAAGTGAAAGAATAATAGGATATTATTCAAATGTATTAGATATTGCATCAGTAATCAGTATATGCATTGAATATTCAAGATATTCTACTATCTTCACATTGTATAGGTCATTAGGTAAAAAGACAATTGAAGCATTTCTTATTGTTTCACATAATATTCTCAATCATGGAATTACACCAACAAGTCTAGTTGATGAAGGTATGAAAAAGAATATTGAAATGATTATTACAAATGCACAACGATGTAATGCCGAAGGAAATGACAAAGAAATGATTGATACAATATTTAATAATACACATGGAATGTCATTAATTGAAGCAGGAATTATTGTTTGTAAAGAAAAAACAATAGATGTAATGAGAGACATTAGAGAAAAGAAAGAAGTTATCTCAGGATTAATAGAAACAATGAAAAGTCCCATCACAGAGGTTAAAGAATGTGTAGCAAGAGAAGTGGTTAGAATGAAATATGGAGAACAAGGAATGAAAGAAGCTATTTTTATTGTTTTAACATCAAAGGATTACAATAAAGAAGATGAAGAAATGTGTAATGAAGGAATTAAAGAGTGTGTTAAAGAAAGAAGTGGAACAGAAATAGATAAAATAGTCAAAGCAGCATTTTCAGTTAATAATAAGAAAATCTTACGTAGATTAAAAGAATGTGAAACAGCACGTGATGCATTAATGACAATGGACATTATTCAAAAAGGAGATGTTTGGAATGAGATAGAAAGATGGATTAGAAAAGGAATAGAACGAGAAAATGTTGAGAAAACAGTTAAAAAATTCACAAAACGAATGTATGAAATGGATATAAAGAAAACAATCATTATTGGAGTTAAATATGTTGCAAGTTGTGGGTTATATTGTTTAGTTCAACCAAACACACCACATGAAATCATTTATGAATATGGAAGAATATTAATGAATGACCCAAGTCCAATCATTCAAAGAAATATGAGCTGTATTGTTATGAAGGTAATTGAGAGTTGTTATGAAATGAAAAAAGACACAAAAGAAATCAGACAAATCATCAATAGAAAAACATGTGATTTGGATAAAGTCATTCAACTGGCATTAAAATTCAAAGATGAAAGAACAGTGTTGATGATTAGAAGAAAGAAAGGAGAAATTGAAGAATGCTTTAAAAATCTTCAAAGAAGAAGTACCACATGTTTAAATGAGTTAGACAAACAAAGTCAAAAAGAAGAAGAAGGAAATGAAAAGAAAGAAGAAATCAGTGAGATGTATGAAGGAATCATGGAGGATCTCCAAGAAGTAAGTGAAACATGTCAATTAACAGACATAACGAAAAACGAAGAATGTGTTGAAGTGATGAAGAAATGCAATGAAATAATGAACAGAAGAAGAGAATATTATGAAGCATACAACAAAATGTATCGAGAAATAGTTGAAATAGAATGTTCAATGACACCAATAAAAGAGTCAATTCAGTTTTGTTGTAAAATCACAGAAGGTGTTTTATTAAGAATGGTATTAAATGATTTAATAAAACAAAGTCAATCGAAGTTAACAATGTACAAAACACTCCAGATTATTGCGAATGAACAATTAAAACAATCAACACAACGCCATAACAAAGAATTAAAAAAAGGAGTTATTACAAGAAAAGAATGTATTATTTGTCATAAAGAAAAGGACGAAATACTCAATGTGTTTGGATGTGGTCATAGTTATCATTCAACGTGTTTAAATTCATCAGGAATATGTTTAGAATGTAACCATCTTATGAACTAACATATTCTATTCACCACATTATGACTATATTCATGTTGTTAAATCAAATGAAATGAGATTTGATAAGAAGACAATAAGTCATTTATTTGCTATTGTCATTTCATGTTGTTATCTTTTATTCATCAAAAATCAATCATCATTTGTTTTGATTAATTGATTTTGATTAACAATCTTCAATGTGTTGACTGACAAATCTTTTAAACAAAACAATGAACAAAACCAATTAAGAGACAATCCTAAATGAAATAATGGGAGTGAGAAGTGAAAGTTTGAATCAATCCACTGTGGTTTACTTTATCATAACAATAAAAAACAGAAAAAAAAAGAAGAAGAAAGTTGAATAAGTACTGTTTCAAAAATAAAATAATTTTATATACATCTTAACAATAAAAGAAATTCAAAATAAAAAAGAATGGAAAATAAAGCAAT
>NW_008574970.1:0-993 GCF_000257125.1 Entamoeba nuttalli P19
AGAATGATCAGTTGTTGCAACACACCATTCTTTATTATAAATACCACAATCAATATTCAAAATAGGATATTCAGAAGTATATTCAGAATAACTATTTGATTTTGTAGGATTCCATAATACAACACCAGAATTAGTGGCAATTGCAATTTGAGGAAGAAACCAACACAATTCATTAATATCAGTTTTTGTTATAAATTCCATTATTTTTTGACTTTCCATTCTACAGTCAATAACATGCAATAATGTCTCTGTTCCTATTGCAATTTTTGATGGGTCTGTAAAAGAATATGATACTGAACATCCTATTCTATTACTTATTTTTTTAGCACTATTACATCGTGTATCATATAAATATATTCCTGTATTACAACTCACTACAAATGATGTTTCATCTTCATATGATGTTGAAACATCATTTATCATGTCAAATTGTTTTGTTGTCATTATTTGATTCTTTTGTCCTAAATTCCATAATGATAATTCTCCATTTAATCTCCACGAAAGAATTTGTGGTGTTTGTCCTTTAAATGGTTCTACACCAATTGTTGGATAATCTGAATTAATATACAATGAAAACCCATCCACAAGGGTTGGTATTAAATCTCCTGCTTTTTCATTTAAATAACTTATTTCTAACGTTTCTCCTGCACAAACTACTGAATCTTTTTTAAACCAAAATGGTAAAAACTGAATATCACTTGCAGGTAATAAACTCTTTTATTTGTATTAATTTCTATTGGAACTAAAGAATTAGCCATTGATAAATGATTTAATATATGAACATGTGTAGTTATTTTATCAGAATATGTAGTATATCCTATTTGAAGTGAACAGTCTTTTCTTTTATTTATACTTACTGAAGTAATATCATTTTCTTCAAAATAAATCATTTCATTTTGGTTATTTATCATATGTAAATAAGATCAGTTCTTCGTTCTTCAGTTTTCTAAAAAATCCTTCTTTCGAATATCTCTTACTTCTTTTTCTTTTTTT
>NW_008574971.1:0-212 GCF_000257125.1 Entamoeba nuttalli P19
CTTTAACTTTTTGATAAATCCAAATTTCATAACAATTAATTAAGAATAAAGAGTTAATTATTTATAGATAATCTTCAATATCATAATCTTCATAATCTTCTTCATTATTCATTTCACTTTCATTACCATTGAGTCTTTTAGCAAATAAAGCAGATTTAGGTGATACTCCTGTTCTTCCTTTAGGTTTTAATGAAATATGTTCAGGTACTTGA
>NW_008574972.1:0-6126 GCF_000257125.1 Entamoeba nuttalli P19
TCATTACTCTAGTTTTTGGTTTATATAAAAAATAAAATCAAAGTTTTAAAACAAACAACACAATTAAAGAGTAGGAGGTAAAAATTCATTCATATTTTTCATTTCCATAACATCAAGTGTAACACTTGGCATTGGCCCTATTCCTTCTTGTGATTGTTGTGGCATTGGAGTAAGAGTTGGCATATCATCAACAACAGGCTTAACATTATCAACATGAATTTCTTTTGTTTTATTTGTTTTAGCAAGTTCAACATATCGAATTTTTTCTGTTTCAGGTAAATCCTTCCACATTGATGACAACGTTGTCATTCCTTTTCCTCTACTTCCTTTTTCACGAACATTTTCTCTATGGTCTCTACAGAATAATAAAAATGGATTACATTCAGCTCGATTCTTACCAAATTCACTTCTTACTTGTCTTTTTCGTTTATTTCCAATATATTCACCTCCAAGCATAACAATTTGAACTGCAGCTGCTTTTCTGAAATCATCTAATATCTTTTCATTCTCTTCATTTTTCCACATAATCTCAGCTCGTTCATTTGCTTCATCATAATCACATTCTCCAGCTTTAACAATATCTCTTGATTTCCAATAAATGTACAATGCTTGTGCCATTTCCTCAACATCCTCATTTGCAATATCTCTTTTTTTCTTTTTTGTTTTTCCTCCATTTAAATTAATATTAGGTTCTAATTGTTCAATAGGTGTTGGTTCCATTTATTTTTCATTTTTAGTTTTTCTTCCTTTTAATTCTTTTTTCTTATTATTCTTTTACTATTTTTTACTATTCTTTAATGATTTATCAAAAACAAAAAACTTTTTTTTTGCTTTTTCTCTTTTCTTAATTTTTAAGTTCTATCTTTTTTTCTCTTTTTAAAAACAAAATTTCTTTTTTTTTCTCAAAAAACATTTCTTTTATTTCTTTTTCTTCCTCTCCTTCTTTCCAATAAATTCAACATATTCCTCATCATATTGTTTAAGAATAACCATTACTTGTGGTGAATCTTTTGTGTTTTGATTTATCTCAAAAGACTTTTTGATTGTTGGACATTTCTTAATAAAAGCATCTTCATTTTCAAAAGATACAATTACTGCTTTGATTATTTCTGGATGCATGTCTTTGATTGATGTTTCATTATACATAATACTTCCAATATCTACTTTGTTTAGTGTTGTATATTCAAAATTAATTGGATTTCCTGATTTAATTTCCAAAACTACTTCATTGATATTTTTTATTTCTATTATTTCATCCTCATTGATAATTTTAAATCCTCCATCAAAAAGAATCAATTTATCACAGTTATAATCTTTTATCATTTTCTTTGCCTCTTCCATTTTGATATCTTCTTTGAATAATGTTTGGACTGTAAATCCCTCACTTCTCAAATTACGTGCTAATTTCAATGGCTCTACACTTTTTATACTTGAAACTATCATCATTTGAGAAGTATATTCATGTTGCGATGTTGGTTGGATTGAATAAACAATTAAATCACATACAAATCCATAACTTGTTTCTTTCATTTCTTTTATTGATTCTTGATGTTGTTCTAGTGGATAATAACACCCAGATAATGGAGTTGATGATAATTGAGAAGATGGAGTAAGTTTTTGTGTTTCATTTGAATGAACAAGATCATTTTGTTTGAATAAATTTAAATCAACTTTTCTATTAGATGATGATTGTTGTCTAGTACGTTGAGTAATATCTTCTTTTGTTATTTGTTGATTCAATGGTGTATTTGCCTTTTGTTCTACTGAATTTGAGATATATTTTAATGTAGTATTTTCATATGTTGAAAATAAAGATTGATGAGATGAATCAGGCTCTAATAAGACATCAACAGTTGTAGCATATCCAACAGTTGTACCATCATTCAAATTTTTAATACAACATAAAAATGCATGTGGACATGTTCTAATTGATTTACATTCAATACAGAAAACATTAAAACATAAATAACTTTCATCATTAGCAAGAAGAGAAGAAATTGTATTATTTTTAATAATTGTTTCTAACTTCTTTAATTTAGGACTTAGTTCCATTAATTTTATTAATTTTGTTGTTTCGTTAGTATTTAATATTTGTTTTAATAAAGGGATAGTGACTGACAAACTTTTAAGTTGAGAATATAAATAATTATATGGTTGACAAACATCAACTTGAACATTAAATGCTTTTGCTAATTCAATAAGATATGTTGGGAAATTATAATGAAGTGAATACGCTGAACCATCTATCATAACTAACATTGACCTTGATAAAAATAATGTTTTTAAAAGAACATCAGAAAAAGTACTTCGATCATTATTTGTACTGGACATTTCAATTCCATATGATTTATTTTTGATAAAAGGTGAATAAATAAAAGGAGAATCATTTTTACAAGTGATGGATATTGGAGTTATATTAAATTTATAGAGACATCCATTTGAAGCTAAATAAACATTATTATTTTTATTATATTGACATGATGAAATTATATCAGCAGGAACAAAAGTACAATTATTACAATATAAATCATCAATTGTAGTAAAATATGGTTTATATTCATTAACTTTTTTACTAATATTCTTTTGTTGATTGAAATACTCTGTTAATGTGAAAAGAAGAGGTTGTTCTGTTAATAAATTACGAAAAATTTGTTTCGTTTTTGGATCAAATGATTGAACTATAGACATTATTTCTTCTACACTTTTTGCTTTTTGAATATTAATTGTTTCAGGAAAGATAACTTGTAACTTAGTTAAAAATGATGATTTCTCTAATTCATTTTCTTTCATAGTTTCATAGAAATAATACCATCCCAAAATGATCCATAATTTTTTCAATGAAATTAAATCTTTTGCCATTACTGTTGATATTGGTGTAATTAAATCAAAAAATGCTAATTTTATTTCATCATCTTTAATAAAGATATGTTTTAATGATAATGAACCATGACCAATTGATTCTTGATGTAATGAATAAATACTACTTGTTATTCTTATAAACCATTTTCGTGTTAATTCTTTATTT
The DNA here is from genome assembly GCF_000257125.1 of Entamoeba nuttalli P19. Lineage (NCBI taxonomy): Eukaryota > Evosea > Mastigamoebida > Endamoebidae > Entamoeba > Entamoeba nuttalli. The sequence goes on from NW_008574972.1 coordinate 3,026, forward strand.
TGTAATAATTTCTTTTGTTGTAAATACCAATTTAAAGGAACTTCAGTAATTGACATTCTTACCATTAAGATTGGTTGAGAAAAAAAGTAATATTGAAAATATTTGTTATGAGTTTGACAAAATTTATACAATCTTGTTTTTACTTCAGGGATGATATGAACAGGTAGTCTTGTTAAGTCAATATCTTGAAAACAATAAAATTGATTATCTCTATTTCTATAATATGCTCGAAATCCAATCATTTCTGATATTGCTGATGCCTCTTCATATTCTCCTCCTAATTCAAACATAGATGAACTTGATGTTGTTGATGGTATTTGTTGTGCCAATTTAATTAATGATGTTAAGTCAATTGAATTATGATTTCTTAATGCTTGAATAAATCCAGTCAATTGAACACTTAAATTCATTCCACCAATTGTTTCTTCAATTAAAGAAGCAATTGCCTCTAAGTCTTTTTTGAGAATACTACTATTTTAATTTTACCTTTTTAGTGATTTATATTATGAATAATATAGTTAAGTTAATAACAAACTTTCCTCTTAAAAGAGGAGAATCTGGATATAAATTCCCTTCTAATAAATATAATATAACCCAATCTGCAACATTAACATTTGATGATGGTGTATAAACAATACTTTCTTTTGTTACATTTCCATGAAATAATCCATGACAATAAAGATATTGGAATGCCTTCATTAATTGAGATAATGGTTGTGAGATATTATCAATATTAAATATTATATCAAATAAAACACTTCCTGTACATGGTTTCATTAACCATATTTCATCATTATAATAACGTACAATAGTATATTTTTCAATATATTTATAATCAGGAGTTTTAAGAACATCAAGAATCTTTTCAATAACTTCTAATTTATTCTTTGTTGTTGATATTCTTAATGTGTCATAATGAAAATCTTTCCATATAGTTACAGATTGACTATAATTTGTTGTACTTTTACTTTCGTTTGTTGAATCTTGAACTGGTATTTCATCAAATCGTTCTAATCGTTCAAATAATGATGAACCACTTTCTCCTTGTTTATCATTCCATTCTTCTATTAATGTTTTAAGTGTAGTATATAAATTAAAGAATGGTGATTCTTCATCAACTAAGAAATTCTAAATGATCAATTATCATATCTCATTGAAATGAAAAAATTTTGATATTATGACAAACTGAAATCATCTCATTATTTTTCATTTTAAATCTGTCAAAATCAATAAAATCAGAAAATGGTGGTAATTCTATTGAACTTGTGAAATATGGCAACTTACTTTCATCTAATTTAAATGTAAGAATTATACTAATATTTGAATGATGTTCATCTTCAATCGTAGTTTGCCATTCATTTTCTCCAACTTGTTCTACATCATCCTATTTGATTAATGTTATGAATGTTCTGATATTCTTTTTTATTTACAAACTCCAACAATTTCTAGATATACATCAAATTGTTGTTTTAAGTCTTCTAATTCCATAAATTGGAATTTTTAGTTATTCTATATAAAAAATAGAAAATAACAAATACATTTAAAACAAAATGAACTTGAAGAAAATCATTTGAAGCTTACAAAAGTAAATTTAATATCATCTGATAAATATCTTACCATTACTTGTTTCTTAAAAATTGTTTTTGGTTTAAAATGAACTATTTGAGTTGCTAATGGTATATCTGGTGTTATTTCTGTAAATTCTTTAATTTCTTCAATGAAAGATTGTTGTGGTAAATTCGATATTCGTTGTTTTAAAAGATGTTGACGACTTATTTGACTATTTAAGTTTGGTTTAGTTTCTTCTTTTTTGATTTGGTTAAGTATTTCATTTTCTGTTGAAGAATATTTATTTCCAAATTCACAAAATATTGTTTTATTTGAATCAACATCAACCACTTCTATTGGTACCTTTCTTGATTGAAATGAAATCTCAGTTGTCATTGGCTCTTCAAATGTTTCATATTTTATATCTTGTTCTTTAGTAAAACTATCATCTTCTATATTGATGAGTGTTGATTTTTCATTTTGATCATTTTTAATAACAATATGAGTATGTTGAATAATCTGAAGATTCTCATAGATAATGGCTTTAACTAAATCATCTGGTGTAATTCTGTAATGATCAATTGAAAGCTCATCTGTTGATATTCCATCCTCAACATAACATACAAATTGCCTATTAATACCAGATTGTCCACCACATAATCTAACTAAACCAGTTGTATTTTCATCTCCACCAATGAATGACCATTGGTTAAATAAATGTTTTCGTTCATCATTACATGGAATTTCACCATTTTCTGGATATTCATTTGGAGGGAAAAATTCTTTTTCATTAGGAAATGAATGTTCAATATCTTGTAATGCTGAAAACCATTTTTGAGTAATAAACTTTTTTCCACAAATTAATCCAATTGCAGTCTCTTCAATTTCCATAATTTGTTTACAAACAACATGAGAACAATCTTCTATTTGCTCAACAACCATTCCAAATCGAAGAATTTCTGTTTGTACACGTTGAGGAGGAATAATTCCAAGACAATAAAAGTCATAGTTTGTATACTTTAATTCTATTTCTTTTGGCTCTGAAGCAAGTTTTAAAATGAATCTACGTTCTGTTATTGTATAATGACGAGATTTTTCTAAACGTTCTGTACCACCAAAAAAAGTACCATAAGTAGATAAGTCAGTAATTCTAATTGGATGCATTCTTAAATGAGTGTCATAATTTTTGATTTCAATGTGAAGATGAGTTCCACTAATACTGTGGTGTGGGAGGTGAATCAAAATGAAACCATCTGGTGCGTTTTGGTTTCTACCAATTTGATATTTTTCATTACAAAACAGGTTGAGTGGTTTTGGAAGAGAAGGATGATAAAGAGTCCAAACCATGAATAAGAAATGAGGATGAATAAAAAGAAGAAAAGAAGAGAAAAAATAATAAGAAAATGAAATGAAAAGAAAGAAAAAAAAAAATAGTAAAAATATAATAAAAAAAATGATAAAAAACAAAAAAGGGTTTTAAAGGGTAAGAATAACTAAGAAAATGAAGAGGATTTTGTCAAAAGATGGGAAGAAGACCAGGAAGATGTTATAGA
>NW_008574973.1:0-6231 GCF_000257125.1 Entamoeba nuttalli P19
TACTAAAAAAAAGTAATAAACAAAAAAAAATTAAAATCAATTTGTTTTGATTAAAGATTCTATAACTTTTCTGACAGTCTTATCTAATTTATCATAGTCTTGTCGTGGAAGTTCTCTAATAATTTGAACAATCTTTGGATGTTCATTCATAACACCTCTAATCCTTTCTTCTGATAATAACATTAATAAATGAATTCCTGAAGGAATCGTTAATTCAATTAATTCAACAAACACTGGTAATATTGTATCAGTAATTTCACTTGTTTTAATAACTCTAAGTAATTTATCAATAAGTGTAATGTATTTAATTCCAGTAGATAATTTAATTATATTAACAAGACAAAGAAGACAAGTAGAAGTATCTGTCTTTTTTGAAATAAGAATATCCATAGATTGCATAAAATTAATTTTTGTTCTTAATGAAGTATTTGGATGGTTCTTAACAACAGAACAAAGAAGTTCTACATATTCAACTAGATGACTTGTTTTATAGTCCATTAAATTAATAATGATATCTTCAAATTTATAACGAGAAGCTCTACTTGAAATTATACGATCAAATATAATTTCAATATATTTTGGTTGAGATTCTAAATTGCTAATTAACCATGAAAATATTTGTTTAAAATAAGGAGGATTAAGTACTGGAAGAATACTAACAACAAATTGAGAATATTTCATTGGTTCTTTTAAAAAATATGACAATATAACATTTACTAATGTTTGTACTCTAACTGAACATTGATGATCAGGAAGAGATGGAAGATAAAAATCACAAATATTTTCAAGTAATGTAATTTTATATTGATTTAATTTATTGTCATTAGTTGAAATAAAATGAACATATTGAATAAAATTTTGTTCTTCAAATATAATATATACTAATGGTTTTAATAGAGATGTCAAATTACCAAAGAATGCATCAATAAATGTATCAGTAACAATTATATCTTGTAATTGTTTAATTATTTCAATTAATAAATCATTTTGATATAAACACATTGCATATAATAAACGTACAATAGCCATTGTATATTCATATTCATTTGATTCACAAATTAATTTTAAAATAGGAACAATTCCATTACGAAATCCTCCAGGTATAAATGGGTAAATTTCAGTACAAATTCGAGTAATAACATTAATTTGTAAATCAATTGGATAACAATATAAATGTTTTGTTAATAATGGTAATAAAACAATATAACTTTGTGGTGTTTGTTTGATAATTCTAATTGTAAAATCAACAACTTTCTTTACAATTTCATTATTTTCTTCATTATCTGAAATAATTATTTCTATTTTTTTCTTTTCTTCTTTCTTAAGACTTTCTTCTTCTTTTTTATTTTGTTCATTTATTTGATTGTTTTGTGAAATATTATTTGTTTCTTCTTCTTCCATGTGTTTTTCAATTCTTAATAATGAAAGGATATTATCTATTTCTTCCATGTCACGTGGAATAAGGGGAATTTGATTAAAAAATGTAATAAGTCCTGGTTGTGGTGGATGAATTAATTCAAATAATACCTTTTTGAAAATTGATAAATACAATTCATTATACTTTCTAAGATATAACTCAAACATAAGAAATATGATTAATTTTATATTTTTACAATTGTCCTTTGTAGTAAAATAAATCAAATAGTCTACGAGTGTTTTATCTTCTAAACGTATAGTTTCTAAATCAACTTCTTTTATTAACATTAACAATATATCTGAAACTACCTTTTCACAAAGTCTTTTTTCATCAGGATGACAACTTTGTTCATAGTTATGACAAAGTCGAACTACTGAGTCTGTCGCAAATTCAACTACTGTTACAAGTGTATCATCTCTTTGAAGATCAATTAAATTAGTATTAACAACTTCAACTTCTTCTTGTTCTTCAAGTTTGATTTCTTCCATACTAATTAGTCTATTAGTTACTACTTCTTTTTCTTTATCTTGAAATCTATCATTCTCTCTATCTTCTTCTATCATACCTTCTTCCATTTTATTTATAAAAGCAATCCAAATTGAATAAAAGTGTGACATCATTATTGGTGGCATATTATATCGATATGGAAAGTCTGGAACTGGACGTTCAATTATATTAATGAGAATTTCTGCTAATTGATCTCCACTTAAACGTTCAATTCCAGGATATCGATCAACAATCTTTTTTACTACTCGACAATTACTTGGTGGTGGCTCTGAATGGACATTAAACAATGATGTAACAGGATAAAGCATTGGTATGCTTGCTGTTGCATTATGTTCAATAGCAATTTCAACAATTTTACTGACATGGAACTCTACTAATATTGATACATTTTCCAATTGAATTGGAGTAAACCTTCCAATGTATGGTTGAATACATAAATCCCTAAATGAACTATAGAATAGGTTAAATAATTGAGGGTAGAATCGAATGAGTTTAGATATAAGTTGAAGTGAATGTGAAAAAAGAGAAATATTTAGTGATAATACAGAATAATGTGACATTGATTCAACACATGCTCTTATTAAAGCAGATACATTCGGTTTTTGTATACTTTTATCATTTAATAATAAACGAATTATTTTAAATATTAAAGAGTATGTAATTATTACATACTGTGTTGATGGTAATCTTCTCTCTAATGACCTTTGTAGCCATTCTAGTAACTTAGTTAAAATAATAAAAGAAGGAGGAGAAATTGTTTCGATTGAAGTTAATGAATTATTTAATCTAATTAATGTTTGTAATTTATCACAATTTGACAATTGTAATGAGTTTAGAATACCTTCAAAAAATGTTGCTGAATTAGTTTGTTGCTGCATTCAATGAGTAACATTAATTAGTTTTGAGATAAAAAAAGAAAAAAATATTTAATTAAAAAAAAAACAAATGAAGGTGTATTAAACCAAAACTAAACACCACATTCATTAAGTAACTCTTCTGTAAAACTTTGGAGTGAAAATGATTTGTTGTACGAAGGAAAATGATTAATGTCTATTATATATGGCTTTCCTGTTCCATTCTCTCTAATGATATCAAATCCAAATAAAGTTATATTAAATGCTTTAGACAATAAATCACAATAATTTTGTAATTCCATAGGTGTAAAAGGTTTCATTTGGCTTGACGTTAAAAAGTACTTTTTCTTTGATTCAGGGTCTTCATTATTAAAACTGAAATACTCCAATTTGCAACTACTATCAATATTTCCCATTGACTCTTGAATAGTGGATGAAATAACCTTCTTCCCTATACAAAATACTTTAGTTAATTGTCCATTATGATTTATATATTCTTGAATAACACATGGATATTTAACATAATTAAATCCATTTGGATGATTAATAATTGTCATTTCATGTGATTCATGACTTCCTTGAGATGGGATTGGTTTTGTAATAACTGGAAGATGAATGTTTTGATGTTTATTGAGAAATATCATCATTTCTTGATGAGATTGAATAACAATAAATTGTGGGCAGTCAATTCCATATTGAGTAAGTCTTTCATAGGTTAATTTTCTTGATTGAATTATTTGTTGGTTTTGAATTGGGTCTACAACCAGTGCATCTGGATTATTTTTTATTGAATCTAAGATTCTTTTACAATCTTGGTCATTGATTATTTTTGGTAATAAAATATCAAAAGGTTGTGTCAAATCACTTCCACAATAAACGTTGATGATTTTATTTTTATAACAAAAAGAAATATTGTTTTCATTCCACCCCATCTTTTTTTTCTTTGCATCTGATATGTGAATTATAACTTTTTTCATTTGTATTTTTTTAAGTTCGATTAATGAATTTATTTTGTACAAAAAGAGAGAACTTAAAATGATTACTAGTTCTATTCATCAATTTGAAAAAAGTTAATAAAGGAGGATATCAAAGGGTTATCTATGGAAATATTGATAGAAGAAAAGACAACCCTATCATCTATAAAATAGTTATTGTCAATGACAAAAGAATTTAACACTCCATTAATATTCCCAACACACCCTATTCGAACTTCAATTGAAAATTATAATTATAACCTATATTCAAAAGAACAACGACCAAGTGATAAGAGATATGAAGAGTGTTGTAATGTCAATTTACGTGTAAAGACAATACCTAAAAAGAAGGATCAGATACTAAAAGATGAAATTAAACCTTCAAAATTTAATACACGACCTTCATTACCTTCTTTTAATAGTAGCTCTTCATTAACATCTACTCTTAGATTAAGAACAGATACAACCAAAACTAGACCATCTACAACTTCATTTTCTGATAATGCAATTCAAACATGTACATTACTTGGTCATGTCCGTACAAATGATGTTAAAAAACAAGAAGAAATAAAATACGAATGGGAGGAATCAAAAAAATCATTTAAAACATATGAGGCATGTCAACAAGCTATTTTGATAGGACTATTGATAATAAATGATTATGAGATTGAAATTAATAAAGAAATAAAGAGAAAAAAGAAGTTTCCAATGCTTGACATTCTCTCTATAAAAAAATCAGAAAACAATCAGTTAGTTTCATGTGGATTAAATGAGTTTATTGCTAAGTCAATGAAGGACACTGAAACAGCAAAAGAAACTGAAACAAAAAGAAGTGATTATAAACAAAGAAAGAGAAATATTCTTACAATGGAATTTATGATGAAATTAATGTCAAATGAAAAGTTAGTAATGGAGTTGGTTAAACCAAGACTAAGTGGTACTCTTTTAAAAAATGAAATATCTTTTATTGTTTCTTTCACATTAAATATGTTTATAAAACCAGTTCATTTGAATCAACAAGATATTTTGAAAATTGGTAAACATATTAATAATCTAATTACTAGAATTGTACTTACTTCACCTCCACAAAGATCGATTATACTTACTCCTTATCATTATATAATCAGTAGTATTTTTATTCAATTTTTTAGGGATTCTCTTGAACAATTTGATAAGGCAATACATTTTAAAGAATCAGACAACATGTCATTAACAAATACTTATCCTTTCCAAAATTTACAACCAGAATTTATAAGCCATTTCCAGAACTTAGATTTTTCTTTTATTAGAATAGATACTCTCCAATTCATTCTAAAAACATTTTGATTCGATGTAATTATTTGTTTGGTTAAATAATTTGATTTAATTCTTTCCAATTATAATCAATTAAAATTCATTCAACTATAATTACAAGAATACCAAACAAAATAACTAAAATACTACTAATACATAGAAAAGTCATTAAGCCCCATCTAACTTTTAAGTTTTTATTTTGTTTCATCTCCTTTGTAACTAGATTTTGTTGAAGTTGTTTATTTAAATGAATATCAGTTGAATTATTTTTATAATTATTGGTTTCTATTCTTGATATTGTTTTGGACTTTGAAAGAATTTGTCTATTTCTGATAGGACTCTAAGAAAGTAAATATAGTCTGTCATAAATGAAAACAATAAGTCAAAACAAACTGGTTTATTTTCACAAATTTTTATAAAATTTAATAATTGTTTTGTTCCAACTTTACTCTTTTCAAAGGCTTTAACAATTTGTTCAACGCCTAATTCATTTTCTGTTGGTTGTTGGGAAAATGATTTTGATCTTATTTCTTCTGAAAGTGCATAAGTATTTCTTTGACTCTCTTCAATTTTTTGTTCGTTTTTATCACGTTTACTTTTCATTTCTTCAATAACGTGTTGTAGCTGTATAGTTTTTTCAAACAGTGCATCTCTTTCAATAGCAACACTGTCTTTTGCTCGTGTTAACACAATTTCTCCATTATTAATTTCAATAGTGCAATGAATTCCTGTGTTTTTGCTAACATGTTTTTGTAATTCTGCAAGAATTTTAGCGTGTTCATTCTTTTCTTGAATTAACTTGTCTGTAATTTCCCCCTGTCTCTCTATACTTTTCTTTATTTTGTCTGTTAATTCATTCATAATTTGAACTTTTTCAATTGCTTTTTTTCTTGCTGCTTCTCTCTCATTCTGAATTGTATTTAAACACTGACTTGCCTCTTTTATCATTTCTGTTATTTGTTCGTAATTGGTTTCTTCTTCAGTCAACCCTTCTTCAATTTCTTCTGTGTTTGAGTAATATGTGTCTTCTTCCATGTCTTTTTTTATTCATATCAGTCTTTTATTATAAGTTCTTTTCAATTTTTTATAATACATTTACCATAAAAAATTCTTTCAACTTTTCTAGTTAGAACCATCAAAATATAAAAAAAACAACTTTTACGATAAAAACGTCAAAAAGAAAAGC
>NW_008574974.1:0-1860 GCF_000257125.1 Entamoeba nuttalli P19
AAAGTCTCATTTGTGTCTTATTTGAATATATTTTATTTGAAAATCATCAGAAAATCCATCTAATTATTTGTACTATAAAATGATAATTATTTGAAATAAATTCTTTATCAATTAACTCAATCATCATTCGACATCATTCTTCTTCAACTATTCCATGTATTTATATATAGTATTGAAAATTAACTGTTTCATTAAATTTAACTCGGTGGATATAACAAAAACATTTATAAGACAATTTCCTAACACAGAATAATTGAATGATATAAACATGAATAGAAGAATAACAACTCTAATAAATATATTCTCATTTATACCTTTATTTCTATTCTTTATTTCATTAAGTTCAAGTTCTATGTAGATTATTTTCATTAACATAACCAAATTATGTAAAATATTCTTATTGTCAACATATGTGTCAAATCATCTAGAAGTATACCAATTACCTCATTAAAATAATTATATCATTATTGTCATTCATACTGGATAATTTCTAGTCATAGTCATAACATGTCGTGTTTTAATATTCTAATAATTAAAATAGATAATGAATAATAATGAAATGTACATTATTAAATTCATCCAATAAAAATCTTACAACAAACTATTATCCTTATCAAGTATTGCATAGTTTCATTAAATTATGCTTAAATGGTATCATTCTATAAGAATGACTAGATTATTTGCAAAAGACTAAATGAGACTTTAACCTTGATTAACAACTTATTTGATAAATCAATTAACTCAAATATAAAATTCAATCTAAATGACATTGTAAACTAACATATAAATGAAGTGATGTAAATTTATCAAAAGTAGAAATACATATATGAAACTAACAGAGACAAAGAAAATTGTAATTACAAAATTTACAAAGTCATTTGAAATAAGAAAGATGTTATTTTGTGTCTATATGAATCAAATAATTCAATTCCCATTAAATAATTAATACAACGATTGAATAATTTTGAAGATACAACAAACAATGAATGTGAACAATCATCTATTAATGAAAATATGTTGATTAAACTAAATGTAACGATAAATACATCATTATTCAATCAAAACAATATCAAAATAATTAAACCAATTTCATTCATTAACCCCCTCAATTGATTAATACCAACATATCTATTTATGAGACAGTTAAACCTATAAAATAAACAAATACTACAAACATTTATTATTCTACTTTCATTGAATGAGAAATAATGAAAATTAGATAAAATCACACATTAACATAAATGGATTTGTTGTAAAAGTAGATAAACAGTCAATACTCTGAGAGAATGATAAAACATAGACAAATGTTTTGAAGCTAATAGCAATAAGGATTATTTAATTACTTAAAGAAATACTAAAACAACAAAGTAGTTAGATAAAGAGTTGAAAATTAAAAAATTAATCCATGAAATTAAAATGTTCAAGTAATTATCACGTTTTACATGTTTATGAATAGTGTCTCCCAACAAAACTTGTCTACTACGTAAATTGAATGTACCATATCTTTATTATCACTTCATACCCAAATGAATAGTTATAATAACCATTTTATTTCATTTCTGTTTCATCTTCACATTTATTAATCCACTTCTTTGCATTTATAATGTCTTTGTTTGTTCATCATCAATAACCCTTTTTCACTGTTTTTCCTTTCTTGGTTATTCTTTTAATTTTCAAAGAATAAGACATAATGATTAATTTAACATAATAAGTAGTGTTGATGAGACATGAGAAGAGAAGGATAAGTGACAAAGAAGAGAGAAGTTAAAGAAGGATTGAGACAGTGGGAAGAAGCACAAGAAATAAAAATATGAAAAGATGAAATGAGAAAAGAAGAAAAAGAGAAAAAAGAAAAAGAGA
>NW_008574975.1:0-4542 GCF_000257125.1 Entamoeba nuttalli P19
AAAAAAAGAAAATAAGTATGAGTGAAAAAGTTGGCACAAAGTTCAACAGAAAAATGTTCCAATTAAAAACTCATTTGGGTGTCAAAGAAAAAACACATGACAGTGATTTAAAAACAGCCAAAGAAAGAGTGATACAAAATAAAAAATTATACAAACAAATTCTTCATTGTGCAGAAATTCTTCCAACTCAAGCGTTCACACCAATTGATACTTTAAAACAAACTGCAATTATGGTTAATGATTCTAGAATAGTAGATATATTAAATTCAATTGAGAAAACTGGATTTGAAGAAATAGAACAAGACTTAATTTATCCTTTGAGACAACACATTGAATATTATGATGACTTACAAAGAAGAATTGATGACTGTCATAAAACAAGAATTGATATGGATAGACACAAAGAGAAACTTGAAAGTTTGATGAAAAAGACAGGGAAGGAAGGGAAAATCAAGGAATATCAAATCAAATTCGATGCAGAGAAAGAAAGATATTCTAAATTACGAAGTGATATTATTAGTGAAACTGAATGTCTAGAAGAAGAACGAATGACAATTGCTAGACCAATTATGAGTAGTTTGTTAGTTTGTTACACAAAGTATTTAAATTCAGTATCTAAGGGATGGAAACAAATTGAAGAAACCATGAAAGAAATCCCACCAAACTTCCAATTTTCTGAAGAACAACATAAAATTATTCCTGTGATAGGAGCAAAATCAGAACAATATAAAAAGGTACAAAGTTTGTACTATTTTGAACCAAATGAAGAAAATGAATTACTATTGAATGAAGGGGATATTATCAAAGTATATAAAGAAGATGGAGAATGGTGGTATGGTGAAAATAATGGGAAAACAGGGTATTTTCCATCAAACTATGTCAGAATTATCTGAAAAGTTATAAATATGAAATAATTAGAATTTTTTAAGTTTTAATTAAAAAATAAAAACTATATAACTTAAAAAAAAAAACAGTCCAATGTCAAGTGAAAGTACAACAAATGTATCTAATCAACCAAATGAAGGTAATATAAATGAACGAAAAACAGTTCACATTTATAAATTATCACTTCACACAACGGATGATTCTCTTCAAAAGGTATTTTCTGAAATTGGAACTGTAACAAAATGCGTTATTATTCGAGAACCTATTTCTCAACGTTCATTAAGATTTGGATTTGTTACATATGACAAAGCTGAAGACGCAAAACGTGCTGTTGAACAATTAAATGGTACAGAAGTAGATGGATTTCGTATTTCAGTTGATTTTGCAAGAAGAGAAGAAGCACGAGACAAAACACCAGGAAGATATTTAGGTTCATATTTCAATAGAACAAGAGATAGAAATCCACGCCACAGAGAATATGATAGATATGAGTCTAGTTATTATTCTAGAGATAGATTATATCGTCGTAGAACAGAACGTAGTCGTTCAAGAGAACGATATAGACCAACTTATTATTCTCCACGAAGAAGTCGTTCTATTAGTCCACGTGATTTCCATCGTGATAGATATGAAAATGATGATTGTTATTCACCAAGAGAACGCTCACCAAACAACCATTAATTCAAATTGTATTCTTTTTAATTTGATAATTTCCTTTATTCTTCTACAAAAAGAACTACAAATCACCAATCAACAATGGTTGAGTATGAAGTTCAAATTGAAGAAATTCAAGAATACCCTAAAGTTATTGAACCAAATGATGGGAATTTTGTTTATGGAAGTTTTACTAATAAACAACAACCAATAGAACGATTATTATCATCATTTGATTCTGAATTTTATGGAAGAAGTGTAGAATATAGTGCAGGAATATTACTTAATAAATAATTATTAAAAAGAAAATTAAAACAATTAAAATTCATTTAACTTTTAATTGAATGAAATGTTTATTTCATTTGTTTAAAACTAATTGGTTTAAAATGCTTGACCAAGTCCATAAACAGGTTGGACGTATGTTCCTGGAGTTGGTGGAATATAATAATTTGTCATTGGAATTTGAACGGGTTGTTGGACTACTGGTTGATGAGGAGCAGTATGTCTCTGAGTTCTTCTTATTGTTCTATGACGTCTAGTTGATGGACAACAACACTTAATACAACAAACACAACATAATAAGAATATTGTAGAAATAACAATAATAGTAATAACTAATTGTTGTTCAAAGAGAGCAATTTCATCAGCAGGACAAACAGCATAAATATCTTGTGGATAAGTATTTTCTGGAAGACTAATACATTGATGAGTTTTAACATTCCAATAACATTGATTTAAAGCAAGTCCACATCCAATACAACTAGTCATTTCAGTACAATTAATATAAAAACCAAAACCATATTCATTATTTGTATTTTTTATCATTTCTTTATGATCATTTTCTTCGATATGATAGTGTTTATGATGAGAATGATGATTATGGCTATGATGAGCAAAAGATAAACATAATAATAAGGAGAAGAGAAGTAGTTTCATTTAAATGAATTAAGTTAGTTCTAGAACAATCAAATAAAAATCAAAGAGTAAAAAAAGAAAAAAGAAAATCAACTTTAAAAAAAAAAAAATTAAATAAAGTTTTTATTAAATGGAAAGAAATAAAAAACAACACTTTGAAGATGTTATTGAATATTCACTTAGAACATTAAATGGAAGAAATAAAGTTAGATTATCACCAGCATTAGCAATGATGTTAAATGGAATGTCACAAAATGAATATGGAGATATTGAAAAAGTAAAAAATATGTTAGAAGGATTACATGCAGTTAAAATATATAATGAAGAAGAAGTTAATGAAGAAGAAGATGTTGATGCAGATGATGTAGAAGCACCTATTCCATTAGATTTTACAAATAAATGTGAATTAGATTATTTAGGAGTAAAGAATGTATTATGTGGAGTTGATTTAAATCATTCAGACATCCATAATAATTTAATTAAATTATCATTTTGTGGAGTATTTGTAGAAAGTGTAGCAAAGGCAATGGGATTAAATGGAGAAGAAAAAAAAGTATGGAGTAATTTAAAGATATTAAAACTTCAAAAATGTCAATTAACTGAATTAGAAGAAGTATTTACAAAAGAAAATTTTCCAGAATTAAGATTATTAGATGTTTCTCATAATCATATTAAAAAAATTAAAAGAATTGGTGAAAGACCATTAGATGTATTACATGCAGATTATAATGAAATTCGAGTAGTATCATGTCGTCAAGTAAGAAATTTATCAGTAATTACATTAGACAATAATAGAATTAAAAATTTAAATGGATTAAAAAGATTATATAATTTAAGAGTATTAAGTGTAAAAAATAATTTAATAGATAGACAACCAAATACTTTTCAAGTATTTAATAAAATGTTTAATATTGAACAAATCTTTCTTGAAGGAAATCCAACAGCTGAAATGGCTAATTATAAAATTGAAATGGCTAAAGTTATTCCTTCACTTCAATATGGTATGGATTGTTGTCTTGATTCAAAACCATTTACAATGGAAGAAAAAGTTCAAGCATTTGCAGAGAATTCAAATAATATTAATGAAGTAATGTTTGATGATGGAGATGATTTTGATTTCTCTCAATTTGATGATAGAAAAAATAGAACTCTTACAATGTCACAACGAAGTGATGCATTAAATGCAGCAAAAAATATTAGACAAAAAGTACAACAATTAGATAGATCTACTTCTATGGAAGGATTAGTTGTTTCAAAAGAACAAATAGAATTAGATCAACAAAGAATAGATAATCAAAATTATATTCTTTCAAAATTAAATATTCTTAAAAAAAAGAGTAGTGAAGATCCTGCTAAAGTAATTGATGCTGATAAATTTATTAGAAGAATTAGACGTATTGTTGAAGGAATAGAAGATCCTAAAACAACAGAAAGATATTTAGAAGAAGAACGTAAAAGAAAAGAATTAGAAAAAGAATTAGAAAAAGAAAAAGAAGAAAAAGCAAAAAAAGGAAAAGAACTTGGATGGACTGGACAAGCAATAAAAAAAAATCAAGAAGATAAAGCATCATTTTTATCAAAAGAAAAAGTTATTGAAATTAGATTTGATGATTATGATTCACTTATTCCTGTTCCAATATTATATGACATTATTAGAACTGCAATTGATCATAAAAGAACAATTAAAATTAAATTTTTATCTGCAAAAAAGAAATGGGATGGAATTGTTAATATGACTGTTCCATTAGATTTTCCTTCTTGTTTTGATTTCTTACAATTTACAAATTATACTTTAAAATCTATTGTTAGTGCTGAACAAGATAAAACTGATTTTATTCCTCAATGTGATATTGATAAAGAAGACCCTCAACTTAAACAAATTCTTAATCCTCCTTCTGAAATTAAACGTACAATGATTAGAAAAGTTGTTGGTTTAAATAAAAAATTTAAATCAAATCAGAGTACTATTAATGTTAATGAAAAGCTTCAAGTAATGACATTAATGTTAGCAGGGGAAGATAATGAACCAGATAAATTAAATGAACTTAATACTTTATTGAAAGATATGAATTAAGTAATTTTTTTTTT
>NW_008574976.1:0-3714 GCF_000257125.1 Entamoeba nuttalli P19
AAACAAAATAAAAGAACTACGAACATAATTTAGAACCCTTGCATTTCATTCATAAATAATGCTTGTCTTCTTTTCATTTCCTTCATCGAATCTTTCAACATTAATACAGTCCCATCATTAGTTGTTATAATAAATGATCCATCTTCATCATCAAGCATATGAACAGCAGTGATTTTACTGTTTAATTTTCTACTTTCTACGAATTTAAGAATGTCACGTTTTTTTTCTTTAACGTTTTCAAGAACATAAATTGTACCGCTTTCTGCTGTAATAGCAAGAATAGTAGATCCAACAACATTGATTAGTTGTGTAACGTCAACATTATATCTTCCATAAGGTAAAGCAAATGCATCATCTATTCTTTTAGGTGATACGTCAATGATTTGATCATTCTTTTCTTCCATTTGAACAATCCATCCACCATAAGCAAAATAGTATGTCACTGTATTATCCCTTGGGAATGATAATAAAGAATTAATATTAAATAAAGGTTTTTTTTGTTCAGTAGATTGAACTTGTAATCCCATAACTTGAAGTAAGTTAAAATGAGAAGATTCCCAAACTGCAACAATTCCATCACAAGACACAGTAATTAACTTATTAGTATTAGTCATTTCAATAAGATCCACATCATCTATATGAGGTGAACTTCCTTCTTTTTCTAGCTTTTTAATAAATTTTGAAGAAGATGGTTGTTCAGAGTTAATTTGATACACATAAATATCATTTGTTCTACTGATAAATAATATTCCATCTTCAGTTAGAAGTGATGTTTTATAATAGTCATCAGATTCTCTTTCCATTATATATAGTGGGGTATTACTTGTAGTATTCCAGAATGCAATTTTTTTATCATTAGCAATAGTTATAATAATATCATTAAGAATATAAATTTTTTTAATAATACCATCATGACTTGTAAGTGTTCCTTCTTCGATTAAAAGTTCATTATCTTTTAATTGAATAAAATCACTTAAAGAAATTCTATAAATTTCTTTTTTAAATGCAATAACAATTATTCCATTAAAGAATTGAATATCTCCAATAGCTCCTTTTGAAACCATTCCATTTTCACAATCAATTTGATATTTCTCTTTAAGTTCACAAATATATTTTTCTGATAATTCTAAAACCTCTTTTTCATTTTCATTATTAACATTCTTAATACTGCTTTGTATTTCTGTAAATATATGTTTTATTTCTTCTATTTCTTTCTTTATTTTATTTTCTTCTTTATTTTCTTCTTCTCCTTGTTCTTCTTTGTTTTTATCTGAAGCATCATAATTATCAATAATAGTATTATCTTTGATTATAGGAGATTCACTAGTCATTCCTCCTTTCCCCTTAAATGAAACAATTCCATAACTCAATTTCTCTTTTAATATGCGTTCAATATTACTTTGTTTTTCCTCAATTAACTCTCTCAAAAATAATAAGAACTTTTTAACTCTAAGCATTCCAGTGGCTCGTGATTTCATGACAACTGACTTTATTTCAACACCAGTCATATAGTTAAATAAAATAATTCTTCCTGAATGATCACCAACTAGAAAATACTTCTCTTTATTGAATGAAAAATAACAAAATGAATCTACATTTCCTGAGTCATTTGTTCCTGGTTGTTGTTTATTTATTTCAGTTGAATCTCCATAAGTAATAAAACTATACTCATAGGAATAGTCACAAAGTGTCTTGGTTTCTTTCTTAAAGAACGACAACATTCTACCTTCCTTTTGAACTTTCTTTTAAAGATTATATTTAGTTTAGTTATAACTTATTTTATTATTTAAATATACTATATCTGTTGATTTTTTTTATTGGTGTTTATTAACTCTTCAAAGTTCATTCCATATGATTGCAACTCACATCCAACAACTTATCTAAATATAATTCAGTATAGTCTCTGTACCAATTTATTCTTTCTGTGTCCCCATAATATCATTAATGAAATTCATATTATCAAAACACTGAGACAGTAGAATGTCACTCACCAACTAAAGAAATAATATTGAGTAATGAAACAAATATCCACAACATAAAAATGCCATCCAGAATTGAAGAATATTTTAACTCCCGTAAGAATAATGGAAAATAATTCAGTGTTATGAGTAAGAAGAAAAACTTACATTTGATTAAATTACAACCAAAATAATACAAAATGGTTATTGTTCAAAACAGAAGAAACATATAACTGTTAGTTCAACACATATCTAAAAAAACATATATATTTGAAAAGAGTCAGTAAGGTACTTTCAATTGTAGTAACTATCAAAGAATATTATTTTCCATTCATTAAAGTAAATATTGTTTTTCACTTTAGGTTAAGAATATAATCTGATTAACAGTCATATTTTTATTCTTTCTAATTCTAAAATGTTATAAATTCATTGAAATAATTCTAACTATGATTAATTCGTATGAGTTTGTTATTGTTTGAATGGTAGAAAGTAATGTATATTTACAAAGGGAATATCAGTTGTACTTTCAACCAAGTTTAATAATACAACATGCTGAAAAAAAAATTTATCAAAAACTGACAATAGCTTAGCCATACTCTTTTAAAACAATGAAAAGTTGAAACATCTTGTAAATCCATTAATTAGTAAAATGTGTTTATTTGAAGTTATTTGAATTTATGACATATTTAAAGAAATTGTTTTTTTTTGTTATTCGTAGAGTAAAGTTATAAAGAAAAGGAGTTGTTGACTGTTCTTCACTTATTAAGAGACATAGAGTAGAATATGATGAGATTGTCTTTGGATTTACTCAAGAAAAAGAATAACGAGGAAATGAGTTTTGTATTAAGGGGAAAATGGTGACGTTATACCACGTTTTTAAAGATAATAAACTTAAAAATATTAAATTTGTATAAGCAATGTTAATTAACATTAAACTTCTTAATGGAAGAATTCTTTCTATTGACCTTGAACCAACAGATAAAATCTCTGACCTTAAAGCTAAATTAGAAGAAATTGAAGGTATTACTCCAGAACAACAACGACTTGTTTTTGGTGGAAGACAACTTGGAGATGATAAAACACTTCAAGAACTTAACATTCAACCAGGAACTCAAATTAATCTTCTTCTTGCTTTAAGAGGAGGTTTTTAATTAAATTATAGAATTTAATTGATTTGTTGTTGATCAACAGTTATTTAATGTTTTTATAGAAAGAATTAAATGTTATTGATGTTTCTTTTAATAAAGAAGAAAAATAATGTCTTATGATAATTTCATATGAAAAACTTAATATAAATAAAAACAATTTCATTTACTATATTAAATTCTTCATCCTTATCTTTTTCTAAGTTCAGTTTTTAATAATCTAATTTTATTCATTGTCTATAAATGCAAGTAGCTAAAGTCATTGCTATTATAATGACTTTATTCTTGCTTATTTTCATCATCCAATTATTCATGTATCCTACTGTTAATACATTAGAGTTCAAAACTCATGAAAATGGTCCAATTCCAACACATAAAGAAGAGGTACTAATTGACGAAGAGGAAGAAAGTTTTTGGGCTAAAGCAGAAGTCATTCCACAATCACACTCATCCAAACGATATTGTATTGCAATAGTTCCACCTGAAGGTGTGAAAGTTATTAGTACACCTTATCACCCAAATATTGATTTCATCACATCACAATACACTGCTGAGAACATTAAAGCAATGTGGCCAAGAAAAGGATTTTATCTTGGTAATTTTGATATTGA
>NW_008574977.1:0-256 GCF_000257125.1 Entamoeba nuttalli P19
GTTGAATATGATAATTTTTACATTGATATGAATGGATTAATTCATCCTTGTTTCCATCCACAAGACCGACAATCACCTGAAACAATAGAAGACATGATGGTAATGTTAGGTAGATATTTAGATTATCTTATTGACATTGTCAGACCTAGAAAATTATTGTATCTTGCTGTTGATGGAGTTGCACCAAGAGCAAAAATGAATCAACAAAGAAGTCGTAGATTCAAATCAGCAAAAGATGCAGAAAATGCAGAACTTA
>NW_008574978.1:0-763 GCF_000257125.1 Entamoeba nuttalli P19
TCTAGAATCTATTTGTTTGAAGAATTCTTCAATATTATTTGTACTTTGATCAGCATTAGACTCTAATGTTTTGATAACATTCTTCATAATATCCCCGTTGTTAATTAAAACCCCACCATTAGGTGCTTTATACTTTAGATATTCCGAGTCTGGTTCGATAAATTTTTGTCTTAATGTTGCAGTTGTAGAATGATTAGTGCTACTAGTATCTATAGTGACATGTCTTTTTCTACCTGCAATATTTTCTAGTGTCTTTCTTCTTCCAACAATTTGGTCAAATAACACAGATTCCCAAACATCTCTTTCTTCTTCACTGTTAACAGCAAACTTACAATTTTCACATGTATTTCCCATAAATAAATTAATAACAAATGGGACTTCTTCTGTTCCTTTAGTTTGTACCAATTTCCAACCAGCATTAACTTTCCATTCTTTTTCACACTCAAAGACACAATCAGCCAATCCATTAAAGTCTTCCATATCCATAAACTTATTATAAACAAAGTGTGCCATATCACCATCCATCTTTTTAATACTTTCTCCATGTAACTTTTTCACTTTTGTTTGAATAAAAATATCTTTAAATAAGAAGAAATAGTATAGATCTTTTAACTTGTCCTTTAGGTTAGGTACAACAAACATTGGTCCACTGCAGATATATCTTCTTCCACTTGCATCTTTTGCTAATTCCTTTCCTCCTTTGATAATATCTCTCATAAGCAATACTTTATAATTCTCTTCAGATTGAATTTTAAGTGAATTA
>NW_008574979.1:0-644 GCF_000257125.1 Entamoeba nuttalli P19
AATTGAAGTGAATCTTCCTTTACATTTGGTTCGTTTTGGGACAGAAACACAAAGTTGTATTTGTGAAGATGGTGTTGAAGCTAGAAGTAGTTTCAAAAGACTTTTTTTCGATCAAGACAGTAATACAAGTGTTATTGAATGTGTGCCTCATACAGGAAGAACACATCAACTAAGACTTCATCTCAAAGCAATTCATCATCCAATTGCAAATGACTCTGCTTATTTATTAAATCAAATTCATAATTACAGACAACAAGATGGAGAAATTAAACGTGAAAATAAATGGAGAGAAAAGTATGGATGGGTTTTTGATAAAGATTGTAAAGATTGTAATTTCCCCAAAGGTGATCCTATAGAAGAACAAATATGGTTACATGCATGGAAATATTCATTTAATTCACATAATTGGATTGCCGAAATACCAGAATGGGCAGAAGTAAATTTTGACGCAAGAAGTTTTATTAAAGAATGGAAAGAACGAATTGGGATAGATGAAAGAAAATAAACAAGTAGAGTAAATATAAATGAGAATACAAATAATGGATAATTCAAGAATAAAGAAATAACAAGAAATAAGAAATGGATTAAATCATTTGTTGATTAATTTTATTAAATGATATTTTTTGTAATTATTTTCATTTTTT
>NW_008574980.1:0-3878 GCF_000257125.1 Entamoeba nuttalli P19
AATTACAATAGTTATTGACTTTATTTTAATAGTATTCACATATTAAATACAGATATTATATTACTCTTTCTCTTATTCATTTGTTTATTCTTGAATATCTTATTCATTTTAATTAAAAAATGAATATAAATAAAGACATTGATTAAATATGTATAAACATTTTGAATTATTATACAATATGAATATTAAAAGAAGAATAACTAGAATAAACTTGTTTTTATTTTCTCATATAACTTAAAATAGATAATTTCAAAAATAGAAATTTTAATTTAAAGAACGAAAAAATATAATAAAATAACGATGAGTGAAAGCCATTATAAGTCAATTGAGTCAATTCAAAAAGAAATGAAACTAATTATCAAAGAATTAAATGAACATAACTCAGATGTAAAGGAAGTAGTTCAAATGTCTATATACTCAAAAATGATAAAAACACAACAAGAGTATAATGAATATGAAAAAGCAATAAAAGAATTAGAAGAAATGATTGAAGAAAAAGAAAACCTATTAAATATTCACAAAAATTCCATAAAAATACTTACAGACATACTTTTACAATATCAAAATGAAATTAACTATTTAGAACAAAAAGAAAATGATGAAAAAGAGTATTATAACACATTTATTGATAAACTTATTGAAATAGAAGAAACTAAAAAGAATAATGAAATAAACACCATTGAACAAAAATATTCTAATATAAAAAATGAATTTGAATTAAAGAAAAAACAAATTAGTAATAGTCATATTACAATCGAACAAGAAGAATATGAAAAAGAAAATGTCAATGAAAGAAAAAATATTGAAATAAACGAAAAAGAAATTACACAACCAATTGAAATATCTAATACAATAAATACAAATTCAATTCCAAAAGATATAAACGAATTAAATGAAATTGAAGAGGAGTATGACATGTATGATGAAACAAAATTCACAGGATCAGTTACTACAATTGTTCCTCCTCAATTTGCTCAATCAATCTGTAAAGTAGTTGAACCACCACACACTATAAATAAATTACCAATTAAAACAATAGTTCCAATAGATAAACAAAATATAAAACAACCAATTAATCAACAAGAAAAAAGTATTCACATAAATCCACAACATGTCAACCAAACAGAAGAACAATTTGAAGGAATTAATTATATTGAAACTTGGTGTGGATTAAAAAACCATTTGATTTTATTTGATAGTTCATTACCAAATGGAAATTCAAATGAAACTTTTGCTTCGTCAGTACTAAATCATTCAAATATTGTAGTATTAGTATTTGACTCAATAGGAAATATCTTTGGAGGATATATGAATAAACCAATCCAAAAAACTGATTCATTAATTATTGACTCCAACCATTTTCTGTTTAGTCTTAAAAAGAAAAACCAACTTCAACCATTACAAATTCTACCTAAAAAAGATAAATTAGTTGGTCTGTATGTTCATTCAACAAATAAAAATGAATTATGTTATTTTGGTGATGAAGACAATGGATGGCTATCAATCCAAAAAACAACAATCCCAAAAAGTGTTTGTTGTTCTTTAAATATGGTCTATGAAGTTGATAATTCAATGATTAATGGAAGTGATGGAGAAGGATTTTTAATCGACAGAATCGTTGTTTTAGAAATGAAATAACACTAAAACACTGAATTTTTTCTTTGTCGTTCTAATTAATATTATTTTTGATATACTTTTACTATAATTAAACTATACTTGTTGAGTTATTTAAAAAACATAAAAAGTAACTAAAAAACAAAAAATTCATGAACAATTTAATTGAATGTCCAATTTGTGGACAAATGATTCCGCAAAACCAAATTGAACAACATGCCAATCTATGTCTTGATGCAATGAACGAAGGAAGAAGTCCTCCAATAGTTATATTAACTGATGAAATTAATTCATTAAATAATGACAGTAGTGAACTTCCAATAAGTTCATCACATTCAACCTATTCTTCTTCCAATTTAAATAGTCCAGATGGAAGTCAAAGAAGAGAAAATCCAAAAGAGTTAAATAATACCAATCAAAACTATAATAACTTAGCTGATTTATTAAATTCAATAACAACAACAGACAATATTGAAACAAAAGAAATACCAGAAGAAATAGAAAATAATAAACGTAATTCTCAAAATAATTCAAATGAATTAATTTCATCTCCTCCAATTGAAGAACATATTGTTAATATTCAAAAACCAGTTGATGTAACAATTAATATTAATGAATTATCATCAACTGGTATTTATCAAATGATACAAAAAAAACATTTTAATACTTCATGTAAAGATTTTAAAGAAGACAATCAAAAGAACTTTAAAGAACAACAAAAACTAATAGAATTACCAATTGAATTAGAAAATCCAGTTGATCCGTTAATTTATATGGCTAACCAACAACAAAAAACAAAAAAAGATATTCATTCAGAAGATATTCCTATTGGTTGGGAATTAAAAGGAAATATTTATAAAGAAATAATGGAAAATGACAATAGATATTTTGATACTATACTTTATTTTCCAAATGAACCAGGAAAATATATTCGTGCACATTCATTCATTCTTGCCGCACGTTCTCCATTATTTCAAATAGAACTTGAAGGAATGACAAGAATAGAAGGAATGTTTTTGTATGAAGTAAAACAATATAAATATGATGATTTTCTTTATTTTATTAAAGTATTATACGGAGTATCTCCAAGAATTACTGTTACAAATGACAATAAACAATTAAAAGATATTGATGGAATGTATAGTCCATCTTCAGAAAATATTATTAATGATATTTTAAATTTACAAAATTCAAAATTCTTTGATGGATATTTCATTATAACAAAAGAAGGAAATGAAGTAGAACGAATTGGATTTAGCAGAATTTTATTTTATCTCTTTTCAGATTATTTTAAAGAGTTATTTGATAAAAAACAAATAAATTATATCAATGATGGAATTAAAAGAAATTTATCATCAATTTCTTCTTTGGGACTTGATGTCGCTCAAATTACACCAACAGGAGATTTTCAACCATTTATTTTTAAAATTAAAGGAGATAATGAAGAAATTTGTTATATTCATCAAGCAATAACAGAATTTATTAAATGTATTTATCTTAATAAAAATTATTCATTAGAAGAAGATAAAATTGATGAAATAACAATACAAAGAGTTATTCCAATTTTACTTCATTTTGGTTCTTTATTTAAACAAAATTTATTAGTTTTTAATTGTGAAAGAATTCTTGGACATAATCTTATTATCAAACCAACAAATTGTAATGCATTATTTTATTCAATGAGAGCATCAAGTGATCGTTTTAAACAATTCCTTATTAATGGGTTATTAGAAACATTACCTGGATTTACACAAATTGATGTTATTGAACAATGGAGAAAAGAAATTGTTGACATGATATATGAATTAACTAAAGAACTTACTGGATATGTTTTTATTAAAGAAGAAAATGATAAATTACCATTAGAAACAACTTGTATTAATCTAAGAGATATTCAAAAACTTGCTTCTATTGCAATGGTTTCTTTTGTCAATCAAAATAGTGATAAAAGTTTATTAATTAGTCAATTATGTAGTAATAAATTTTCTATATTAACAAATAGAAAAGATGTTATTGAGTTTTTATGTTACAAAGGTTTTAGAGATATATTACCCGTATTAATGGCATGTTTTGTTGGTTCAATGAAAAAAATTAAAGTTCAAGAGTTATTAAAAGTAATTGTACATGATATTATAGTTACAATATGTCATTCATTCTCTACATTATCAACACTCCGTGGATATATCCCAATCACAGAAAAATTTTTTGATATTGTGAATACAACTTTACAATCATCTTGTTTGTTTTCTTTTATTACTTTTTTT
>NW_008574981.1:0-22211 GCF_000257125.1 Entamoeba nuttalli P19
TATTTATCATATTTTATTCAACATAAAAATGAAATAATAAATAACCACAATAGAATAACTTCATAAATAATACAAAATAAAATTATATATGAAATGATGGTATTAATAAACATTTAAAAGAATAAATAAATAAATGATATGAAAGAAAAAAATGAAGAAAGAACAATATGCTATACTATAATATTATAATAAAATAAAAATATAATAAAAAGAAAAGAATATGAGAAAAAAATGAAGAAAGAATAGAAAAAAAAATCAAATAATATCATGAAATACATAATTTTTTTACTAAATTTGAATAAATAACAATGAAAGAAATGAATAACAAAAAATAAATGAATGAATTTTTAGATTAGAATAGAGTACTGCTAATATAAATTACAATAACTAAGTAAATCATAAGCTTGTTATTATAGTAAATGACATTTTCTAATGTGATATTTTTTAGTTATTATGAAGGTTGTTAAAGCATTAGAAATTATTAAAATAATATTTTTATGTTATATAAACATCATCAGTTTTAGTTGTTAAAATTTTTAATAAATCTAATCATTCACTACCTTTTATTTATTCTCATTTCAGTTAAAATGTAATAAATTGTTTTTGTTGAATAAAAACTTCTATTTTTATTATCAATAAATCAAACTAATTAATATTCATTTAGATTAATAAATATGTTTGGTTAAATAATAAACAAATAAACGTTATGAAAACAATTAAAGGTTGAAAAGATATTTTATCTAACTCAAAGAAACACAAACAAAATTTCAATATTTTGTATAACTATTACTCAATAAAAGCACATTCTTGAAATAAAATATGATTATATATTAACAATTCAAAACTAAGACAATTAGAAGGTATTAAAAAATAAATTAATATATAAGTCCCATCTATTTGTTTTTTTTGTTTATTTATTAACAATGGTAAGCTATTTATTTTCTAACTAAAAAACCACTTGACAGTTATACTATTAAACTAACTTCAATAGATAAATTTTTATCTAACTCGAGTTTCACTAAAACAATTAACACGATGACTTTAAATATGACTCTCATTTAAAATGATATGTTTATACGTCAGGGTATTTTTCTTAAAGAATTGGACTATTATTCCTTAAATGAATTATCCACTTTTATTAATTCTTTTTTATTTCATTTTTCTTTCCAAAACTTTTTCACTGACAAATCAAAAATAGTTTTTATTTTTATATAAATATTTTAAACAGGTAACAAACGAAAAAAAGGAAAATTGAAATAAAATGATAAAAATTTTGAAGGATTGTATCATCATTATTATACAATGCATTAGCTAATACTATTCGTTCAAATAAATAAATTCTTTTTTTTTTATTTGTTTTTATTATTTAAAAAAATATAAGTCAAAGAAGTACCACTTTCATTTCTATCTAACCCATGACAAATATGAAAAATAAATTTTAGATATGGGTTTGAGATGTGTAAAATGAAAAAGAATTTTTTAAATAAATTGTTAAATTGTATGATCAAGAAAATTGTACTGTAGATTAAAAAAAGTTTTTTTGTATGGAATAAAAGAAACAGTACAAAAAGAATGAAAATAAATCACTTAGAGAGAGTAGGGCATAGACAAAAATTTGTTAGTGCTAGTTTTTGAATATAGGGATCTCCACGTGGAACAACAATATCTTTTTGGTCTCGAACAAGAGAAAATAAATAGGAGTTTAATTTCTGACCAAGAAAAACTATTTCATCATAGCCATACCATAATTTGTTGTAATAAAAGATTTGATGGATTCTCTCAACTTGAAAACATTTCTTTGATTTTTTTGATAATACCGAATTGAAGAAGAATCCATATTCAAGACAAATATCATAAAGAAAATTTAAAGTAAATGTTGAACGATTTTTAGAAAATCTTCTCATACGAGTTTTTTCAGAGACATTTTGAGTAGTTGATTGAAGAGCAAATAATTCACATTGTTGTTCGGCAAGTCTTCTAATTTCTATTTCTTCATAATCAAAATACAAACAAACTACTTCTGGTCTGCTTGTAATTGTAATTGACTGTTTAAATGGTTTTTGTAATTTAAATCCACAAAATGGATTTAAGATAGCCAGTAAAATAGCTTGTTCATAACATTCAAAATTTTTCATATCCTTTTCATTTTGAGAGTATCTCATAAGGTCTTCTTTTCTTCTAATATCTGTAGTACTAAAAGTTACTTGCTCAGAGTTGTTCATGAGTATCAAGTATTCAGTTATAGTTTTTCTTTAAGTACTGTGCCAAGAACTCACCCAAAAGAAAAAAAATTCTTTTTGTATTTTTATTAAACTTTAATGATTGAGATTAGTTAAAGTGGTGTATCAAGACCAATTTTTCAAAAACCATAAGAATTTACTTCATTATTCCATTTCATCTAATCTAATTCTATATTTAGGTCTCTTTTTTAAACTAACCTTAAATTCATTTTGGTAAAGAAGGTGGAAAAATAATAAAAAAAAACAATATTGTTAAAAAATATATATGAAATAAATATGCGTGGGGAAGAAGTTTGAAACAAGAATCGTGTTGTATTTTCAAAAAAGAATCAATTTTGCACAAGTATCAATTGATGGACGAAGGTTAGAATTTAAGTTAAGAAGCTTATTAAAGAAGTCATACGTATTTTTAGTGTGGTACGGAATCGAAGAATCTATTAAAGACTGTGACACAGTTAATGTAGTTGGAATAGTTATTGAAGGATTCATTAAAATTTCATTTGCATCAAAAGAATAAGTAGAATTTATAAAGTCAAATATTGTTTTGTTGTTACTTATTTGAAGAAATAACTTACCAGATATCATCTCAAAAAGAACACATCCAATAGAAAATACATCAATACTTTGTGGATTTACTAAAATATTTAAATCACCTTCAGGTGGACGATAATTTGGAGTTACACAATTTGCTTTAACTAATTCATTCGAATGGTAATGATAAGCATTACCAAAATCAATCAACTGAATTTGTTGTTTATCTGTTAATAAAAAATTAGATGGTTTTATATCACGATGAACAATATGTAATGAATGAAGATATTTTAATACCTCAAAAAATTGATATTGAAGTGGAGTAATCCATGAAATTAATTCTTCAAAAGATATTGTACTTGAATGTTTCTTTTTAATTTCTTTCTCTAAGTTATTTGGTATAAATGGCATAATAATGAATAATGTATTTTGTTCAACAATAAAATTTTTTATTTTAATAATTTTTTCATGTCGAAGTTGTTGAAGAAATTTAATTTCTCGAAAAGTTTGAAGTTTAAGTTCACTATTAGTACTTTGGTTATTGAATTCTTTAACGGCGATAATCTCTCCATCTTCTGTTTGTGATTTATAAACTTTTCCAAAAGTACCACATCCAATTAATTGTCCATTCATTTTATTTTTTTTCTTTTTTTTTTAGTTTTCTTTTTTTTTGCAATCACATTTTTTTTAAAAACAAAAATAATTATAATAAAATATTACAACCTTAATAAAATGTTATAATTTAATGAAAGGTAATTAAAAAGAAATTTGTTATTAAAATAATATCAAAAATGAAAAAAAATAAAAAAATTCATCACTGATGATAAAAGAACTTTGAAATTTCAGATTAAAAAATGGAGTCCGGGTTACTTCCTTTGTTATATACTAAAAAAGAAGCTAAAACAACTCTTATAGGATATCCTTTTTTGGTTGTTTATATTATTGCTGCTGGACTTGGTATTTTTATTGAAGGGACATTTGAAACAGCTTCATTTGTGTTTTTATGTATTAGTGGATTAATTCATGTATTATTATATTTAAACACTGAGTGGTCACTTAACTTTAATGTAAAGATTAATTTTAAACAAGTCACATCAATGAGTGAAGCTACTCATGTTTTTTTCAAAAATAAAACAGAAAAAGCATTATGTCCAATTGAAAAAGGAGAACATTACGCTTATGTTTATTTTAATTTTAAAAAATATATTTACAATACAGAAGATGGACTTTTTTATCCACTAGAATATCCAAATAAAATGACTTTAAAAGAATATGACTCTGCTGGTTGTTTAACAAAATCAAAAGTTAATGAAAAACATGAATATTATGGTTTAAATAAATGCTCAATACCAGTTCCTACTTTTATGGATTTATATAAAGAACAAATTATGCAACCATTTTTCATATTTCAAGTTGTTTGTAGTATTTTATGGATGATGGATGATATGCCAATATTTGCCTTTATGATGTTAATAATGTTATTTGTTTTTGAAGGAATGACAACATTCACCAGAATGAAAAATTATGGTAATTTTAAAGCTATGGCAGCAATGAAACCAACAACACATACTGTCTATAGAGATGGAATTAAAACACAAGTTGATTGTGACCACATATATCCTGGAGACTTATTAGTTATTACTACAGGAAAAGCTATTGCAGATTGTGTTATTGTTAAAGGAATGTGTGTTGTAAATGAATCTATATTAACTGGTGAAAGTACTCCACATATGAGAGAAGCGTTATCAACAATTATTGATCCAAATACAGAAAATGATGTTCTCGATTTAAATGTTCATAAACATCATATTATCTTTGGAGGAACAGAAGTACTTCAAGATGACCAATGTTTAGGATATGTTATTCATACAGGATTCAAAACTGCTCAAGGAGAGTTATTAAGAACTATTATTAGTTCAACTGAACGTAAAACAGCAAATAACTTAGAAAGTTTCGTAGTTATTTTATTTTTATTAGTCTTTGCATTGATAGCTGCTGGTTATGTATTTATTGATGGAATTGAAAAAGGAAAATCATTTTGGAAATTAGTATTATCATGTGTTTTAATTATAACTAACGTTGTACCACCAGAATTACCTATGGAACTAACTAATGCTATTAATTATTCTTTAGTTTCATTGAAGAAACAATTTATCTTTTGTACTGAACCTTTTAGAATTCCATTTGCTGGAATTGTTGATATTTGTGCATTTGATAAAACAGGAACACTTACTTCTGATGAAGTATCTGTTGCAGGTATTGCTGGATTAAAAGATGATCCATTTAAATTAAGAAGTAGTATTGATGAAGTACCCCAAGAAATTATTAACGTTATTGTTGCATGTAACTCGTTATCTAAGATGAAGGATGGAAGTGTTATAGGAGATCCAGCTGAAAAAGCAGCATTAGAATTTTCAAAATGGAATTTAACTTCTGACGGAAGATTTACTCCTTCAAAGAAAACTAATAAACAAATTCAACCAATACAACGATTCCCATTTTCTTCATTACTTAAAAGAATGTCAGTTGTTGTTGCTATTAAAGATTTTAACACTAATACTAAAACTATTATGGGATTTGTTAAAGGAGCTCCAGAAATATTAAAAGGAATGTTTAAAGAAATACCACATCATTATGATAATGTTAATAGATTTTTTACATTACAAGGAATGAGAGTATTAGCATTTGGATATAAATCTATTAAAAATGGAGAAAAAAATAAGTATGCTAGAGATGACATTGAATCTGATTTAGAATTTGGTGGATTTATTTTATTCTCAT
Source organism: Entamoeba nuttalli P19 (assembly GCF_000257125.1). Taxonomy (NCBI): domain Eukaryota; phylum Evosea; order Mastigamoebida; family Endamoebidae; genus Entamoeba; species Entamoeba nuttalli. Next base: position 5,553 of record NW_008574981.1, read on the forward strand.
CACCAATTAAGAAAGAAAGTAATGAGACAGTTAAACAATTAAAAGAAAGTGGACATGATGTTGTTATGATTACTGGAGATTCTATATTTACTGCAGCCCATGTTGCTGAAGAATTAACAATTACTAGTAAAGATAAGGTAATGTTAATTAAAGAAAAAGAAGAATGGAAGTGGACAGACATGGAAGGTCTTGAAATTAGTCCATTTGATACAAAACAAGTAAGTTCAGAAGTTATAAATCGACATATATGTCTTAGTGGAGAAGCACTTTCTTATATAAAAGAAGAATGTTCAAAGGAAATTATCCAAACAATTTTATCAAAAACTAAAGTATATGCACGTGTTACACCTCAACAAAAAGGAGAAATTGTATTATTATTAAAAGAAATGGGTAATATAGTGTTAATGTGTGGAGATGGAACAAATGATGTTGGAGCATTAAAAAGTGCAGATGTAGGTATTGCTGTTTTAAATACATTACCTAGTGAAAAAGAAAAGAAAGAAGCAGAAATGATAAAATTGGGAATTATTCCAATGCCTGCTAGACCTACTCCTAAACCTCTTACTCCTGAAGAAATTGAAAGAAGAAGAAGAATGACTCCTCAAGAAAGAAGTGAATTCTTAAAAAATGAATTAAGAAAAGCATTTGAAGGATTACCAGATGATGAGTCAACTGTTGCCAAATTTGGAGATGCATCTATGGCTTCTCCATTTTCATGTAAATCAATTGAACTTACACCAGTTTGTCAAATATTAAAACAAGGAAGATCTACATTAGTAACTACTCAACAAATGTTCAGAATATTAGCTTTAAATTGTTTAATTAGTGCATATGATTTAAGTGTATTAAAAATTGAAGGAGTTAAGAATGGTGATATACAAATGACAGTCACAGGAATATTGTTATCTATATGTTTCTTAATGTTATCAAATACTCAACCATTAGATAAACTTAGTAAACATCATCCAACAAAAACTATCTTTGCACCATTCCACGTGTTGTCTGTACTGTCACAAGCATTTATTCATTTTATAGTTATTCAACTTGCATTAAAATGGGGTAAAGAAGCTGCTGGTCCTGATTATAAAATACCTGAAGAAGATGCTGAATTTAAACCAACATTAGTTAATAGTATTGTTTTCATTGTCTCCAATATTATTAATGTTACAACCTTTGCAGTCAATTATGTTGGAGAACCATATCGAAAGAATATTACCGAATATAAGCCATTAATGTATTGCCTTCTAATAGTTTTTGGATTAACAATAATTCTTTCATTTGAAATTATACCAGAACTTAATGAATTATTCACATTAGTCTCATTCCCATCAGATGATTTAAAATATCGTATTATTGGATTGATTATTGCTGATATTGGATTGTCATTTGGAGTTGAGCGAATGTTAAGAATTTTGTGCAAATTCAATTAAATACTTTTCTAGAATTTTTATTGCATTAAAAAGGGTTGATTATTTTTTTAATAGAATTATTTTTCTAGAAAAAAAACTATAATTATAGTTTTAAAAATGAATTAAAAACCATATGATTTTATTGAACTATTTTTTGACAATATTCATTGAAAATTATGACCTTTAATTCTATTGCTATAAAATTCAGTGAAAAGGCTTCTTATGCTTTTGATTTGTGCTTTAAATGGATTAATAAACTGAAATGGATTATTGTTGTTTTTTGGATTATTGTTGCTCTTGGAATGGTATATTGTGTATTTGGATTCTTAAAACATACGTCCATGGTAGTTAGTCCACCAAAGGGGTCTTTAGGTTGGCAAGCAAATAAAATTTATAATGAAAAGTTCCCAAATATAAGTGGTGTTAGTCAAGTCGCTGTTGTTATTAAACAAATGGAACAATTAGATGACATCAATAATTCTACTTATCTTTTAAATTTCAGTACTTCCTTTAACCAATCAATTATGACTGATGAAAAAGGATATCTTGTTAGGAAAATTGTTGGAAGATATATTATTCCTCAATACTCTACTTTTATTGAAAAATTTATTGCTCAGTTTATGGCTAAGAGCATGGTTTCTGGAGAAGTTACTTTAATTGAAATAGAACTGAGTGGAGAAGAACCAACTGCAGTTGGACCATATGTAAAAAGAATGAGAAAGTATATTTCTGATTATAAAGAAGCATATGGAGATGGAGGATATGATTTTGCTATTACAGGGTATGACGCATTAGGAATAGATCTTCAAAGTGTTGTAATTAAAGCGTTAGAAAAAATGGAGTTAATTGTATTTCCAATTGCATTAATAATCTTATTGTATGTTGTTCAATCACCAGTATTATTAATAATACCAATAGTGAATGTTATTATAATTGTTTTAACAAGTTTTGGATTAATGTATCCAATTTCAATAACTGTAGATGTCTTTGGTATTACACCAGCAATGATGATGTCTACAATTGCTGCAACAGCCATTGACTATTCATTATTTTTGTTAACTCGATATACAGAAGAAATTAATAAGAAACAATCATATTATGATGCTGTTTCCAATATGTTGAGAACATCAGGAAGGATTGTAGGAACAAGTGGGTTTGTAATGTTATTCTGTTTTTCAGTTATAGCAATATTTCCATTTGATATTGTTAGGTATATTGGTATTGGATGTACAATAAGTGTTACTATTACATTAGTTGTTGATTTAACTATGACACCAGCATTGTTCCTTTGTTTCCCTAGATTCTTTAAATTACAAAGTTGTATTCCATGTTATAAAAAATGTGTAAAGTTTACACAACGAAGAGCTCGTTTTCAAGGAGTAGGTGATCAGATGTGGCATAAATTTGCAACTTTTCAAAGTAAAAAACCAGTAGCTGCTACTATGTTTTGTTTAGGACTGATCGTAATGATTCCATTCTGTGTATTTATATATAGATTTGAATGGACATTAGATAACAATCAAGTTGTTCCTCTTGAAACAGAGTTTAATAGAGGATTTGTGAATATTCAAGAATCTTTCCCTATTGGAATATTATATCCATTCCATTTATTAATTGAAAGTGATGTTAAAACAATGGACGTTACTTCAAATGAGTATTATAATTTTACTCAACAAATGATTTCTGTTTTTAGTGAACAAATGCCATATGCATTTGATAATACGAGTGTTATTTGTTTTAACGCAGCTGGTGGTAAAGTTATTTCACCTAAACAACTCCAAATACTGATGACAAAAGAAGGATATCAAAACGCAATGGAAAATTTCTTAAGTAAAGATTCTTCAGTAGTTAATTGTCAATTAATTCCAAAGGTTGATCCAACAAATAACTCTACTTTATTAATTGCAGATATTAGAGATCATTTTACACAACTCGAATCTGAATTTGGATATAAAATATTAATTCAAGGTATTATTGTTGATGGTGTGGATTGTGTAAATGCATCAATGAGGTATTTTATTCTTGTATTAATAGTATTGGTTATTGTGATTCTTATAATGGTCTTAATATTCTTTAAGAGTGCATTAGTTCCATTACGTGTTGTTTTTACAACATGTCTTACATTGTTATTTGTTTATGGTGCAGGGTCTTTAATATTCTGTACTGATTATTTTGATTCTATAGACGTAATAGATCAAACAAAAGGAATTTATTGGGTTGTTCCAATTATATCAGTTCCAATAATTTGTGGATTATCATTAGATTATGACATCTTCTTATTCTCAAGAATTAGAGAATACAGAACTCGTGGATATTCAACATCATTAGCAACTGTTTATGGAGTAGAAAGAACTGGGTATTTGATTACATTTTGTGGTATTATAATGGCTGTAGCATTTTCAGGATTATTTTTAGCTGGTGTTATTGTTTTAGATTTGTTTGCATTTGTTTTAACTTTAGCTGTCTTAAGTGACACCTTCCTTGTTAGAACATTACTTGTTCCATCATTTGTTCATTTATTCGGTGAGTTAAATTGGTGGCCAATTAAATATGAAATTAATACAACCGAATATGAAAATGCAGATGAATTTCATATTTATGATCATTTAGATTCTTCTTCAACTAGTGAAAGTGAAGATAATTCTAACCAAATAGAATCTACTCAACAAGGAACAGACTCAACTCCTTTACTTAATTGATATTAAATTAATAAATTCTTAAAACAAATTTAATTACCAATTTTGCAAAATCCATTCTTCAGTAGCAGACAAATCAACTTTAGCTGCTATTGTTTTCAATAATTCAATATCTTTAAATGAGTCATCATCAATTTGGCATGGCAATTTAGGGTCAAGTCTATGAGCTCTTGGTCCAAATAATACTTTTGCAAATTCATCAGCCAGTGCAATACCTGCTGTTTTAAATAAATCAGTTACACAAGTCGCCCATTGAACATAACCAGCTCCAGTGTATTTCTCAGCATCAAAATAAGACTTATATGTTCCTCCACTTAAACTTAATACAACACTTTCTTTAGGATCAAAGAATGCTTTAGCTACAGCAAATGGTTGATTAATAAGAAATGAACCATCAACAAATGATTGGTGACAAGTAAATAATCCTGGTGTAGCAAAAGAACGTAATACAACATCAGATAAAAGGTCTTCATTATTAATCATATTATCATCAAGATCAGTATTTGTTTTTTGTAACACAATATTATTTAATAATACTGGTATCATTCTTCTATTAGGGTCATTAATACCAGAATCTATTTTAATAACAGGAACAACAACCTCTCTTTTTAAATCACAAAGTTTTTTATCTTGGAAAATTTTATTTGCAAGAATCTTAATAAATTTACTAGAATATTTATATGATAAAACTCCTCCTTTATGTGAAGTAGAAGAGAAAACTTTAACCATTGTCTTTTCATATATTTTAATAACTGTGTCAATGTCATATCCTACAAGTGTCATTAATATTGGGAGAGTACTTGCACCAACAGAACAAATCATATCAACATTATCTAAGAAATGTGGAAAATTTTCTACAATTCTCTTTAAAATAATTAATTGGACAAGAGTACGTACTCCACAACCATCTAATGATAATATTCTAAATTTATTTTCTCCAACTGCCCTTTGTTCTAACATATATTCTTTGGAAGGTTTATTTTCTTGAAGTAACTTATCAATATAAATTTCATATTTCTCACTTTTACTTTGGAAAAATCCAATTTTCTTTTTATCTTTATCTTTACTATCATCATCAGAGTCATCAATAGAACTCATTACAGTAAAGATTTTTGAACCTCCTCTTTCAATTCTTCTTGATTGAATTTCTTGATTTTCTTCTGCAAATTTAATTGCTGCTTTTACTTGTTCACTTTCTTTAAAAATTTTTAAACAACTTTCATCATTTGCTTCAGCATAAACTATAGGTGATATTCCATCATTATTTAATGCAGTAGGATCAGCTCCTGCTTTTATAAGTAATTCACATAATTTAACATTATCTTCTTTCACTGCTGTATGAAGAGCAGTTTCACCTGTTTGATTTCTAATATCAATACCACGTCCAGACCATTTTTCTTGTTCATTAAGATCATCTCTCATTTGGTTTTTTTCAGTTAATGCAGTAATAATAGAAGAAACAAATGGAATATCTCTTTTATGAAGTTTAATTAATGATAGTTTATGAAGAGCATTTTCTGAACAATAATTTGTTTCTGTAATACAACATCCTTTATTTTGTAATGTCATTGCTAAATCTAAATGTCCTTTTTCAATTGCTATTAAAAATGGTGTATTTCCTCTTGCATCTTTACTTTCTAATAATGTTGGGCAATGTTGTAATATGATTTCTACAATAGTTACAAATCCCATTTCAACTGCTTTAAATAATAATGTATTACTTCTTGTACTTTTCCCAATCCATTCTGGAAAGTTATTTGTTAGTTCAGCATAAGCTCTATCTGCTTGACCTTTTTTTATTAATTTAATCAATTCAACTAATTGACTTTCTTGTTGAGGATCAACCATTGTTTCACTATTTTCTGGAACACTTTCTTTGATAGACATTGAATTATAAAAGTAATAGCTATTTTTATTTTCAGTTCTTGTTCTTTAAGTTTTTATTTTTGTTTTTTAAATGTTTTTCCCCTCTCAACAAAAAAATATTTAACTCTCTTTATCTCTTTGCTTAAACAAATGTTCATTTAAATGAACTATAACTTAATAATAATTTTAGTCATTGGTTTGTTTGATAAACTGTTGTGATGTTCTTATGAAATTGCGCATATGCTTTCCTTGTCTATAACTTACTGTTAATAGCTGATGTCCAAAATGAAAAAATGTCACTGTTTTAGGTCCAACTTTAATAGAAAGATCCTGGAATAGTCGAGATACCATAACACCGCTCTCTTTCATCATAACAAATGAAGTCTCAGTTAAAACAACCCAAATATCATCAATTGTAACATAAATAACAAAATCCCCTAATCCTTTTCTTTGAAGAATCCATGCAATTTTAGCTTCTTCTTCATTATAACTCATAATACGTCTTCTTTTATTTCCAACTCTTGGAATTCTTGAACGAGGAATTATATCTCCTGATTCTTCTGCAATTCCTTCAGTCATTTTTGATACAAAATCAACTACTCCTCCAGTTGGTTTTAGTACAACTCCAATTAATCCTTTTCCTACTCCTCCAACAAATCCACTAACTCCTTTTGTTTGTGCTCCTTTAATTGGTTGTGTAATAACTCCTTTTACTCCATCAACTATTCCATTGACAACACATCCTAATCCTTGAGACATACCTTCTGATGCAGAAAAAGGTTTTTTCTTTCTTTCTCTTTCTTTAATATAATCTTCGTCAAATGTTAGTGATGCAGTTAGGTTTCCAAAGGTATTTGAAATAGATGCAGCAGTAGAAGATATGCCATGAATAGAATGTAGTAATAATGATTCTGTTCCTTTAGCTAACCCAGTAGCAATTCCATTTCCTGAACGCTTTTCTTTTTGAGGAATTGTTATAAAATCAGTTATTCCATCATAAACAGAATGAACTAATACCCCTGGTGCTCCAATAAATTCCATTGAACTAACAGCAAGTAATAGTTGTTGGATTGCTTGAGAACGATAAAAATCAATAAAAAATAAACTAAGACGTTCTGGTGTTGCTGATAATTTATTGCTTATGAAGTCATTTAAATGAATTCTTGCAGATTTGATAGTTAATAAAGAATTACCTATCATTAATAATGGAGCTGTAAATGAATTATAACCAATGTTTAATAATGAAGAAGATGATAACATAGTATTTAATATAATATCAACAGGTGATATTTGTAATGTTTCAAAAGTTATAGTTTGAGAATTAGAATATGGGATAGGTTCAATATATAACTTAGGTATTTCAATTTGAAGTGATTTATTATCTTTTGGATTACTAAATAGTCTAATTAAATGAATAATTCTATTTAAGAATGGTGTTTCCAAAGAAATAAACATATTCTGAAATTGAATAAAACAATGAGGAATATGTTTATAAGTATTATTTTGTTGAGAAACAATATCAACACAAATATTAATTCCTTTACTTGCAAAAGGAACAGCAACAGAACAATCTCTTGCATTAGAATCAACTTGTATTGGTCCAATAAAAAGTCTGTGTTTATTTTTAAATAATGTACTTTGTTTATTATATGTGATATCTTTTAATGAGATATAGGCTAATTCTTCTCTATCCTCATCAATTAAATCAATTCCTAATTTATTAATTGTTATATTAAATTCAGTCGTATTCATTTTTTCTTTTCCAATTAATCCACCAACATCTCCTTTCATTTTTTCCCATTTGTCTGTAAAAACTAGTTTATTTACACCATTAAATATCCATGTATATGGATAAACAATTCCATGTATTCCTGCTTTAGCTTCATATACTTCTGGATTATCTAATGAATAAGTAACAAACTCATTAATAGAAAATTCAGATTTAATTTGAATAGTAGAAATATGTGAGGTATTAGGAAATACAACAGGCTGTGATTTTCTTGGTTCTATTTGAGTTTGTTCATCTGAATGAATGTGTTTAAAAATTATAGAATAATCAGTATCATTTTCTATAACATATTTACTTGTTTCTTGTATTTCTTGGAAATGAATAATAACTGATTGTTGATAATGTATTGAAATAGTTGTGGCTTGTCCTTCTTCTATTGATCCATTTTCTTTGTTTAATAATAATAATTGAAAATGTGTATCTTTATCAATAGGAACACGACACCAAGGACCTTTGCATCGAATAGAAACATTAATAGAAGAAGATATAGAAAAACTCCCATAAACTGGGATAGAACCTTTTGGTGGAATAATTATAACGTCTTTATAATTTGATCCAACAGAACAATATAATTCACACCCCAAATCATTTACTGCCATAAATGCAGGTCTTATAGTAATTTGTCGTGCTATACCATCAATAATACTAATACTTACAACAAGGTCATAAGTAATTCCATTTTCTATTATACGAATAACTTCTTCTGCTTTTTCTAATAATAATGCCCTTGACCAAGAGCTTCCAGTACCAATATACAAAGGCTTAGAGAATCGAGTAATTGGTAAAGGTTGTGAATTATTTCTTAAACCAATTTTTCCACCAATATAATTCTTTTTATCTAAAGAAAATTTTAATGGAATAAATGATCGATTAAACACCCATTCTTCAGCATCAATTCTTAATGTCCCTAAATCCCAGAAATATCTAATACTATTATATCCTTTACATTTGCCAAATATTTTTAGTTCTCCACTTTTTGGAATTAATGTTTCATTATATCCAGCTATAGTAATAAATACTGGTGAGTCTGGATTGATAAATGTTGATATAGAACTAAGTGATCGAACTGGAAATACACTTGTTGGAGTTTTTAATGAAAATGGCATTGGAAGAAGATTAGTAACAATTAAAGATGGAGCAAGAGAAATAGTTGTTTGAACAAACCCCACAATTTCTCTTGTACTAATTCGAGTTAAAATACATTTACTTGAATTTACTTCTACATATTTTTCAGTCATAAGATCTTTTAAAGGCATTTTATAATTAGAAAGTCTTGATGAACACAATGACATTTGACCATTAAAGAATTGAGGTGGAACATAAAAAATTCCTTTACTTGGTATTGAAGCCTGTACCTCAATAAAATCAGGTATGTCATCTTGACTATCTTCATCTTGATTATCTTCTACATTCAATGAATTTTTTAATTGAGGAACATCATTGTTTTGTTGTGTAAATTTATCTGAAGATTTATCTGAAGCACTAAAGAGTCTTGGACGAGAAATAGTTTCTATGTTTGTAGAATGACCAGCTTTTAAAACATTATTACTTCCTAGTCTATGTCTTGGAGTGTCAAAACGTCCATGAAGATTATTATTTTTAAGATTATTAATTTTTATAGGATTTGGATTTGGTATTTGAATAGAAATGAATAATTCTTCTTCAAAGTCATTCTGAATAGCTAACAATGAACTAAATTTAATAATTTTTGAAGAGTCTTGTTGAATAATTACTGAAATGACTAAATAACCACTTCTTAGTTTATGTACATATTCTCCTTCACAAATAATTGGAACTTCAATTCCTTCTCCTTCTGGAGTAAAAACCATACATTTCTTAAGTTCTGTATATTCTCTTTTTAACGTCATATTTTCAAAATGTTGTAATTTATTATTTAATTTTAATACTCCACAGTTTGTAATAGATACCATTAAACTATCTTTTTCATATGCAGAATATTCATCAATAAATTGAATTGGAATAAAATCAAGGTTTTCTTCTTTTGGTGTCCAAAAATCAGTTTGAAATACTCGTTTCATTTCTTTCATAAGATCAACAGTTAATATACATTCAATATTTCCTAAATCAATATTTGTTAAGACTCTAGTCACAATACTTCCTTGAATACAATCTACTACTGATCTTCTACTAAATTCCATTAATGTTTTTTCAAGCATTACATCATATTCTCTTGTTTGTGGATTATATCCATCTACTTTAATTTGTCCTAATACTCGTAATATTGAATCATCATTTCTTGATCTATAAACAACAGTTGCACTTGGTATTTTCATTCTAAATAATGGATCTTTTCTTAATGGATTACCAACTATTAATTTAAATCCATTTAAATCTATTCTAATAGAACATTCAGAATCTATTTCATAATTAGTTTCTCCTCCAAATTTCCCTAATAAATTTATGAAATATAATATTAATTTCCAATCACTAAATGTTGTTATTAATTCAGCGTTATTGACTGTGACACTTCCTCTAATTCCAAACCAATTATCCCATCCTTCTCTAATAATACTTGTTGATAATGAAATACCTTGACTTAATTGAATTCCTTTTTTTAAATCAAAATGATGTCCTCGAGAAAAACATGAGCGTACATCTATTATATTAAGTTCAGCTAATGATGTACTTCCACATTGTGTAACTGTATGACAAACTGTTGCATCAATAGTTACATGTAATAATGCAGTATCAGGAGAGTCATCCTGTACTGCAATAATAGCAGTATCATGTAAAGATACTGTGAAAACATGAATTTGATCAGGAGAAATTGCACTTGAAATAGGTCTACAAGGTTGAAAACTTGTTAGGTCTATATGAAAAGTATCAATATTTGGAATATTACGAGTGACATAAGTAATAGAAGAATCAATATTAGGAATATGACGACCCATAGGGATAGTGGGAACTAATACACCAATCTTTACTAATTCTTCACATATATACTCACAGACATATTGAGGATATGACCATTCATAATTTGCTTTTAAAACAAGAATTACTTCAGCAAAAGTCATTTCCATTGGACATGCCTCATTTAAATATTTAATTATTTCTGAAGGTGTTTGACTTTTTCTTTTTAATCCTTTGTTAATAAATGTATTTTTGAATGGGTCTTGATCATCTCCAAGATGAATAAGATTTTCTTTGATATACTGAGAATTAATTAATTCTAATTTATTAGAATTATTTAAATTTACTGGAACAGTATTTTTATGAGGGGATGAAATAGTACTATTTGGCTTACTATTAATTATTGATTGATTTTCCTGAAAATCGTTCGTGGATTCTTCAATTTCAGATTGTTGAATACTTTCTTCTGTTTTACAATTTACAACAACTTTAGTTGAAGGATGAAGTAAAACATCATTTGGATTTACTAAGATGATGTCATTTCCATCAAACATTATATTTAATATATTAATTAATTTAGTAATAAATTGAGGAGTAAGAATCAATGAAGAAGAATAAATGTCTAAGTTACTTTGGATATTTCCATACTGAATAGAATAATTTCCAACAACAGTAAGAATTTTATCAATTTTAGATTTCTTAAATATATTTCTATATTCTTCCATTTCTACTTTCGTTCTAGTATCAATAATCATAAGATTATCTGTTGTAAAATGAAATATCGCATATGAGTTATCAGTTAAATCAACATTTCCAATAAAATTAATTAATGATAATTTAGATACTCCATTAGGTATATCACAGTCTTCTTTAATTGATATTTCAAATTGTTTAATACTAATACCTATACTCAAATTAATATTTTTTGATATTGGAGGTAATTTACATAATTCAATTCTTTTAATATTTTGACTTTCTTCATTTGATTGATCTGAACTAAAGAATGTTTTAACAAAATCAAGAAGTAATTTAAATTGATTTGGAGATAGTGCAATATCAGCACATGGAAATTCAGTTATAATAGTAGGTTGTTTTCCTTTTTCTACTAATGGGATATTCACTGAAAAAGTAAAATCATTAATACATCTATCTTTCTTTCTATTAATATTTGTTGTTATTTTCATTTTATCAAATAATATTTCCCATCCATTATTTCCATCTTCAATATTTATGGCTCCTATTCTAACAATTACCTGTCCACTTGGTAAATATGCTATTAATGTAGGTGCTTTAATTTTAATATCAGTAGTTTTTCTTGGTTCTTTTTTAATGTCTAATAATGAAGAAGTAACTGTTTTCTTTAAATATTCATATTGTTCTTCTATTTTCTTTTGAACAGAAGTAAGATCTATAGCCTTCTTTACTTGGTCATTATAAACTACATTAATAATCTTAAAAAAATCATCCATGACATAATTACAAATAACTTCTCCAATTTTTAATTCTAAAATATCAGATGTTTCAGTTCCATTAGTATAATGTAACAAAAATACTTGACTACCAGCTGAAACAATAGAAGTATATCTTGGATCTTCTTTTTCATATAAAGTATTTTTTAAGTCTATTTCATTTATTTTGAGTGTAAGATCTATTATTTTACTATCCATATTTAATTGAACATTTAATCCATCAAAATAACATATTGCTAAAACTGCTATTTCTGATTGGAAAATGGTATAGAAATGAGATAAATTGATATTAATATTATAGATATAATTTGTAGTTGAATCACTTTCAGGTAACATTGTTAATGACATAGAAAAAATAATAATTTCACTAATTATTTGAGGTTCATAAATAAGAGTAAAAGTATCAATAGCAACATCAACACTAACTTTATTTTCAATAACTTTAATACTACATTGTAAAAATGGTTGTTTAAATCCTATTTGAGATTCTATTTCTTCTCTTAAATGTTTTTGTATTGTTTTGGATTGTATATCAGATGTAACTAAATAAGGTATTTCTGTATTATAGCCATTATCCATTATTAACTGACCTAGACTAATATTAATAGTAACTGCAGATGGAGTTACATTCACTCCAAATATACTTTGTTCTATTTTAACAGAAGTCATTGTTGATTCTTCAGTTATATCATTCATCCTAGATAATAATACATGAAATAAAGGAATATTAATATCAGCAATAAAATATGAAAGTTCAGATTGTTTTTTAACTAATTCTTTTACTAAAACAACGTCTACATCTTCAGTTTGATTTGTATTAATAGTAGTTTCCTTATCACTTGGGAAGAAAGATAATAAAAGATAAATATAAGCAATAATTTTATCATACTTTCTTTTACTTAATTGAGCAATAAATGGATCAATATTAACTCCTAATTTAATTTTAGGTATTGGTTCTGAAGAATAAAGTGTTGATAATTGAAGAGTAGCTCCTGTTTTTTGAACAACAATATTTTTTTTAGAATCGAATTGGTCTTGAATAGAATCTAAAAATTTAATTAAAACATCATCTATTCTAATATTGTAATTTTGATAATTCTCATCTCTTTGTAAATTAGTTATTTTTACATTTCCTAGTTGAAATAAAGCAATATTATTATCCATTCCTTTTTCTTTTCCATCATAATAAAAATATATTATTGGTGCAGTTAAATTAATTCTAATATCTAATAAAGGTGGTTCATCAGCAAATATATCTATTTGACTTGCAGCAGAAGAATATAATTGTTGTAATTGATATTCAGCAAATTGTTTAACATAATTTAAATTAAGGTTTGATGGTAATGTTAAAAAATCTACTAAAGAATCAAAAAATCCTTTAGAACAATTAATTACAGAGGGAGCACAGTCTATACTAACAATTGCATCACAATGTTTATCAATAGGACTTTCTTCAAATTCCATTTTAAATGATTTTTCGTCTGATAACTTAGTCCAAATTTTACCAAGACCAACTTTATTTTCTTTCACTTCTCCATTGTCAAAACTAAGTTTAAGTTTTAGTCCAATTACTCGAGCCTCAAAACCAATATTCATATTCTCTATTTTCATTTTACAAACAATTTTATCTTCATCAATTAATTTAAATTGTATTTTTTGTATTATTGTTTTAATCTCAAATACAATTGTTTCAGGTGGTAATGAATAATCTTCATGTTTATAATCAATAGCATTATATATTTGATTAATAGCTTCTTCACTTAATTCAGGTACTTGATATCCAAATCCAAACCATCCTCTTGTTGATTCATATATTTTTTTCTCTTCTGAAACAATTTTATAAGCAATTTGTCTAAGATAACAAATTTCTTGACTTCTTAATTGATTTTCTATTAAATTATATTCTTCTATTTCATCATTTGTTGCTGGTACCACCCATGGAATTTTTCTAACTTTCTTAAATAATTCAATAAACCTTTCTCGTTGTGTAGAACAAAAGTCAAATCTAATAGGATTTTTCTCTTCTTCTCTTTCTCTTAGATAATCCCTAGTGGCAATAAACGCAAATTTCCACCATTTTTTAGGTTGTTCTAATGCAGAAACTGTAGGACGACAATATAAATATTTAATTGTTTGTGTGTAATTAGTCATTCGTTCTACTATATGCATTACATTACTATATTGTTTCTTGTTCAATGAAAAAAAGATTTGTTGTATTTCACCTCCAAGAGTAACTTTGTGTCTCATTGTTTTTTCAATAGAAAGATTAAACTGAAAAGATGGAATTGTTGCTAACACTGTTTTATTCATTAATTCAAATGAATTTAATCCTTTTTCATTTTGTTGTTCAGATTCTTTATCAGTCATTTCATTTAATTCATCGTATAAAATAATACTAAGGTTATTAAGTTGACATATTTTGTTAATGGTATCTGTAATAGACATACTATTTTTTACAACAATTGAATTTAAATGAAACCCAATAATACCTTCTTTTTCGTCACCTTTATAAATGAAGTTTATATCCTCTATTTCTAATTCTAAATTTTCTATAATTTTATTTACAAGAGTTGTCCAAACCCCTGACTCATCTCCACCTGCCTTTGTTTCAGCAATTTGTTGAATTATTTCAAACCTATCAATAATTTCTTTTCTGTGTTCTTTCTTTTTTAAATCATATTGTTCTGCATCAAATACAAAAACTGTTTGTGGTTGTGAAATTATATGAAGTCCTTTAATTTTAATTTTAAATGGATCTGTTTTAATACTTTTCCAAGGAACTTCAACTTCTAATGTTTTTAAAATCCCTTTTGAAATAATAACTGGTAAATTAAATGTAGAACATGCATCTTTTTTTACTTGAAGATTCTTTAACTGAACATTTCCATTCCAAAGTGATACACTTACTGAATTTACATCTAGGTCTTCAATGTATTTTCCAATAGTTTTGGTAAGAAAATCTGCAATAAGACCTTCAAACATTTTAAATAATAGATCTTTTTAAGTTAGTCTGTTTTCATTCATAAATTTTCTTCTTTATTTATTTTTTATGGTTAATTTTTAAAGAACAGTCAAAGTATGTAATTATTAAATCTTTAAACAATTTTTCATTTCTGTTTCTTCTTGCTCTATTTTTCAATTTCTTTTAATTAGTGTTAAAAAAATTATTGGATTATACTATCTTAAAAAATAAAGAAAGCACATAAATAACTCTCTAAGTATATCTTTTAAATGGTTTTGTAAATTCTTTCAATTGAAGCTATTTACTTTTTTAACAATGATCATTTTTGAAAAATAGTGTACTTTGGAATTATTATTGATTTTAATACTATTCTATGAAGAATCAACAGTAATTTAATGACTTAATTGAACTTTATAATTGCTTTATGTTATATTCATTAAAAAAAAGAAATTCTATTTCTTTTTGAAGTTAATTAAACAAAAGACAAAAAGTATTAAACTAAGAAAGAATGACACTATTTTCTTGAAATTATTCATTGAAACATCCATTTTTTGTTAAATTAGTTTTTATAAAGTAAAACGTCTTTTATTTTATCTCATTAATTGAGTTTATACTCTAATGTGTTAATAAAAGGAATATCATCAATGCTTTTTAGAGATAAAATTATTTGTCTATTAATTTGATTCGATAAGTGTCAAAAAAATAAGTTTTATAATAATTGGTTTTATTCAAAGAAAAAATCAAAAAGAATAAATTGTTCTGTAATTATAAAACTCTAATCTAAAATGCATTCCGTTTTTATGGAAAAAAATACAGAACAGAAGAGTTTAATTTCTTCTATTTTATTCTAAATGACAGAACGGATGAAAATAGAAGTTGAAAAACATATATAATAAAGATAATCATCTTAAAAATCAGAATGTTCTTTGTCCTCTTAATCGCTACTTGTTTTGCTGAAAAAATTATGATCACAGAAAAGATGGGTCTTAACCAACTTCCTGTTGAATACAAAATTATTGATACTTCTGTCTGTTATATTGACGGTTCTAAAGATAATGAATATGTAAAATACAGTACTAGCGCATCAGGACAATATATTAAAACTGAGTATTCTGATAGTTATTGTACTATGATGAAAGAACAAGAATTAGTCTCTGGTCTTGTTACTCCTTTTAATGGTGATTTACCTACTTATATTGCATATACTACTAAAGATTTAAAGTCATGCCCAAATACATTTAATGAAAACGCTCCAATTATCAGAAAATACATTACTTCTAACTGTTATTTCGATTCTGATGATTCCTATAATTCAAAAAGACATGGAATTAAAAATGGACAAATTGTCACTGTTAAATTTAAAGATGCTCAATGCACTGATTCTGGTCGTATTGATGATTATGACGAAGAATGTGGAAGATGTGATGATGGAGAATATACATGGTGTAAAAATGGTGCATTCTCTATTGTTTCAATTATTGCACTAATGTTATTTTTCCTATTTTAATTGAATTAAGTTGTGAACATATGATAATATGGTATTGTTTAAAATGTAAAATAATTAACCCATAAAATAGTCAATCAAAAATATTATCTT
>NW_008574982.1:0-3710 GCF_000257125.1 Entamoeba nuttalli P19
AACCAATAGCCATTTTCTATAAAGATTGAACAAATAGTATAATGAAATAGATTTATATGAAAATGAATAAGAAAAAGGAAACTTTGTTATGATAATTTGTTTTTTATTTTCTTTCATTTTTTGATGTTTTCGTTATTGACTTTTTCAAATAAATGTATGTGTGTTGTATAACAAATATTACAACTTACAACAAAAGAAGATATTCCAATGAACTTCTGTGTCGTTGATAATGTTGAACGAAAAGAGACGTTATTTTGAATAACACAAATTAAATAACACAAAAAATAATAAGGAAATAAAGACACAAAAATAATAGTTTCTGTTTAAAGAAAAATAAAATCATAGAATATTTCCTCTTTATAAATGACCCATTTAAAGTTTTCACTTTTTTCATTTGTGTCTGACTGGAATGAATGGTATTGCTACAACAGAGAGAAAAAAACGATCAAGAAAAGCTGCTTTTTATGCAACAGAAAAGCCAGTTATAAGTTCTAATAATGAAGTTGTATTTAATTGTCAAGCAGTATTACCTCCTTGTTCTATAACATACTTATTAGACACCAATGGAAGTGTTGAAATTGGGTCAAGTGGAAGAGGAGATAATTTTGATGGGATTCAAGATATTGAATTAATTGTTTGTTTTGTCTTTAAAGATCATTCAAAACAAAATTCATATTTATTAGAAACATGAATATCAACCATCAAAACGATATGAAATTGGTATTTCTCAAACAATTGGTAAAAATGATCGTATGCAAGATACTGCAAATGTATTAGGTGATTTATTTCCAAATATTGATATTATTGGGATTTTTGATGGACATAATGGAGAAGAAGCTGCAAGATATTGTTTAACATCAATGAAAAATGAGTTTAATTGTTTAAATCCAAAAGATTGTGAACATCAACTACCACAAATATTTGAATCAATTCATAATAATATTTCATCACAAACAATCAGTGGTACAACAGCATCTATTTGTATTATTCGTTCAGATGATGTTGTTTTAGCTCATGTTGGTGATTCACCTATTTATTTTTATGAAAATGGTCATTTGGTTAGAATGACACAAAATCATTCTGCTACATTTGAAAAAGAACGAATCATTGCATCAGGTGGAAAAGTAATAAACATTAAAGGAGTTGATCGTGTTAATGGTCAAATAAATCTTTCTCGTTCTCTTGGAGATAAACTTCTACAACCACCATTAACTTATAAACCTGACATATCAATTCATTCTCTTTCAATGAAATATATTGTGATTGTAACTGATGGAGTAACTGATTCACTATCGTTTGTTTTATTTTTTTCTCAATTTAAATGTGATTATTTCTTTTTGTTTATAGAAGATAATTCATAAGAAATAGAGATAGTGAAATGGAAATAATCTTATCACAACCATTATCTCCAGACCAAATAGCTGCTACAATAAGAAATAATGCTTTTATTAATGGAAGTGTTGATAATATCTCTGTTATTGTAATTCAAATTATATAATACTTAGATTACCATTTTGTTTTATCATCTAAATGTTTGTATAAATTGAAATTTAAAGTGAAGTTTGATAGAAAGAAAAAATTGATAAATTATAATTTCAGTCATTCAAAAAAATTATTGCATTTGATATTTCATTGTTCCTGTTGCTGAATGGAACATGCCATGGAAATTAAAGGATATTTCTACATCAAGGAATCTTGGATTAACATCATTAAATTTTAATGAATATGTTCCTTCAATAATTTCACCTGCTGCAACAGTAATTGGTTCATCAAGATAAAACATTGATTGATGCCAATGTGTTTCTACTTGATAAGGAGATGTTGTAAGAACTTCACCACTTTGAGGGAAAGAAACATCAAACCAAGTAGAAAAACCATATATAAAATCTTCTCTGAAAGCCTTAATTTTAAAAGGAGAAGTAAAGCATTGATCTTCATATTTCATAGTATTAATATCAATAGTTAATATACAATCATCAGAAGTTACAATAGAAGAAGAATTA
Source organism: Entamoeba nuttalli P19 (assembly GCF_000257125.1). Lineage (NCBI taxonomy): Eukaryota > Evosea > Mastigamoebida > Endamoebidae > Entamoeba > Entamoeba nuttalli. Next base: position 2,004 of record NW_008574982.1, read on the forward strand.
AGAGTTTCTACTAATGGTTCTTTTAATACCTCAGCCCTCATTGGAGTCATATTAAATCCATATACATTTCTCCAAAAATTAATTTTATTATCATAATACCATTGATCCTCAATACCATTAATATGCATGGTACATTTATCAGGTAATATTAATCCACCTTTGATTAACCATTTATCTCTAGCATAAAGAACTGATCCTAACATTGATTCATATAATAAATTATATCCCATCCATTCTGAAATAATTACATCAACATGTTCAACTGGTAATGTAATATCTTCAACTCTTCCACGAATAACTGTAATAACATCTTCAAATCCATTATTTTTTATAACTTCTATTGCCTTTTCTCCAATTGAAGCTCGTTCAATTGCATACACATGTTTAGCACCAGCCCTTGCAGCAAATAATGATAAAATCCCAAGACCACATCCAACATCAAGAACAACCTTTCCTTTAATATTACAAGCATTAATTGCTTTTTCATATGTATGTGTTCGAGTATAATCACTAATCATTTGTTCATGAATATTAATTGTAGAATATGAATCCCAATAGTATTCTAAATCTGCTTTCTTTTGATCAACAGCAAATTGTTTTGATTCCATTAATCAAAAGACTTTTATTTTATTGTTTGTTCTTCTGTTAGGGTTTTTGTTTATGTTATTATTTCCTTTTTTGTTATTTGTTTATTTTTGTTTTTTTGATCTTTTACTGATGAAATTTAATCTAACTTAACTTAAAATGAGGTGAGATGTAATGAACTTAAAATCCATAATTAGCTGAAGTTTTGAAAAAGAGACAGGTTTGAGCATAGTACAAAAGTGATCAAATGGAAAACACGTCAGTAATCAACAGTTAATAATAGAAAAAGTTCGTTTGATAAAAGATATCATAAAAAGAGAAAGAGACAAAACGGGATATTTAAAAGAATTGAAATATTTTATCATCAAGAGTTAAAACAAGTTGCAAACATGACTGGAAATAAAGAATGGGAAGAATCACAACTAAGAACATACACCAATTGGGTGAATTATAATCTTGGAGAAGAACAACAAATCAAAAACTTACTTACTGATTTATCTGAGTCAGATATTTTGATTAGTCTTATGGAAAAGTTATCTGGAAAAAAAGCTTATCCCCACAAGAAATGTATGACTAAGAGTAGAATTGTGAAATTGGACAATGTAGGAAAAGCAGTGAACTTTATGAAGGAAGAGAGACTTAACACATCAGTATCAGCTGAAAATATTGTTGATGGGAATATAACTTATATTCTTGGTATGGTATGGACTATGATTCTTAAATATAAAATTAATGCTAACCAACAAAAGAACGTTAATGCTAAAGAAGAGGTAGTAGAAAATAATGCACTTTTGGAATGGGTCAATTCTTTTGGTTTGAATGTATCTAATTTCTCAAGTGACTGGAAAGATGGGGTTGCTCTTGTTAAATTAACAGAAGCTGTTTCTGGTGGTCAAATTAAATTTGAACAATTTAGTGGATTAGACAATACTCAGATGGTTATTGACTGCCAAAAACTTGCATACGAACAATTCAAAATTCCAATTTTGATGGACGTAAAGGATTTGGTATGTGAACGTCCAGACCCTAAGTCTATTATGACGTATGTTTCAGTTTATAAAGAAAGGTATGAACAGTTACTTGTTGAAAAAGAACAAAAAGAAAAAGAAGAACAAGAAAGAA
>NW_008574983.1:0-5635 GCF_000257125.1 Entamoeba nuttalli P19
TACATACAGAATGTTGAAAATGTTTCATTAATTGAATATTTAAGTGATATTCTTTCTTTTCATTTCAAAAGAATTAATATTGTTTTGAGAAGAAATAGTTCATAATAATTTATTAAATAGAAGAACAACCAAAGCAAAAAGAAAAAGAAGAAAACAAGATTAAATGAAAAGAACTTTTAAAACCCTTTCTAATCTTTAAAAATTGATTTATAGAATCATATGAATAATAATATACCACTTTCTGTTACTCAAAATAATAATTTAAATGAACAAATTAAAAGTAATCAAAATAATATTCCATTTGATTCTCATCTCATAACAAATGTAAATAATGAAGTTTCACCTAATATTACTACAAGTGGAGATTTTATTATTTCGTATCATCATAAATTACCACATGAAGAACGACAAATGTTAGATGGAACTACAAAAAATGTTGGAGTTGTTATTAAACAATCAGCATTTCTTGTTGTTATTACATCACGAACATCATCATTAGAAAATTGTAGTGTAGATTGTACTTTATTATATGATAATCCAGATATGTCAGCAGTACATTTTATTAATCAAAAACCAATTACTTTTAATAGTCAAGTTAGTGATCATAATTCAATGAATGTTGAATTACGTATACTTGTTTTATCATCCCAACATGAAGATATGTTATTTAGAATAAAATTTGATTTATATAATTCACAAAGAGAAAAAATAGAAACACTTTATAGTGAACCATTAAGAGTTATTTCAAAAGCAGATGGTGGTAAGAAAAAAGTAAGAATAACCAAAAGTACTACATTATTTCAAACTACACCTTCAAGACTTAGTACACAACAAACAAAACCACCTCGTCTTCCATGTTCATTAAAAAGAGATTCACCACCATTACCTAAAATCTCACAAAGAGAATTAACTGAAAGTGAAAAAGAAAATATTATTCAAACATTACAATATCAACAAACCATTCTTAAAGAATTGTCTCAACAATCATCAACTAACCCATTAACATATCCATTAGTTGAAACTTTAAACATTTATTTGTCACTTCCTCAAACACAAAGAATCCCACAATTACTTAGATTTGTATCTGATTTATCACCTCAAGAATCTATGGTAATAAATGAATTGATACAAACATATAGAGATTATAAAAAAAGTCAATAAATGAATTGTTTTTATAATTAAAAGTTTTTTTTAAAAAAAAAATAAAATAATATTTGTTTCAAATAACATTTTTTTTAGCAATGATTGAATCTTTTGCAAACTGCTTTTGCATCAAATTTTAATGGATCAAAAGTATGTGCTACTGATGTAAACATATCAAATGCTTCTTTAAAACACATTTCTTTCTTTTGTCCTTTAAACTTTTGACAATATTCTTTTGCTTTGTTCATTGTCCATCCATCTCCTCTATGTTCAACAACTCCAATTTGTGCTAATTCTCCTAAATGTAAACAGGTATTACATCTCCAATTCTTTTTGCAATAAATAGATTTTTTTGTTTCTTTTAAATGTCCAATAAGTTTTCTTAATCTTCTTAATCTATTTTCACTTTTTCTAATAGCTAAATCAAGTGATTCAATTGTATTTTCTAATAATTCTAATTTAGCTGCTTTATCTGTATTGTCAAGAGAATATAATGTTTCTTTTGCTAATTTATCTCTTTGGCTTTCAGCTCTCTTAAGTTCTTTTTTTAAATTCTTTAGAATAAGAATAAAGAAATGTTCTTGATCTTTTACAATCTTTTTGTTAATAGAAACAATTTGATTTCTTTCTTTAATTAATCTAATTTGATCTTCTTGTGCTCTTTTTAACATAGCTTGATAATTTTTCATTGTTCTAATTCTACATGATGTAGGTTCTAATGGTTTTAATGATTCAATTTTAATTCTAGCTTCAATTCCACGATTTTTAGCATCAACAAGTTTACTACGAATACTCTCTAATTTTCCATTAATCTTTTTCATCATAAATTCTCTTTTCTTTGTACCAAGTGCTAAGAGAATATCTTTTTTCATAATTTCAATTGAATTTAATTTTTTAACAATTTTAATTCTTTGTTTTTTATCTATTTCTGCTTCCTTATATTTTTGTTCTAATGTATTTTTACTTTTTAATGTAGTGTCATATTTAATATCTTCTTTAAGTGTTTTAATTTCATTTTCTCTTCTCTTTCTTGCTCGGTCTAATGACTGAAGATTTCTATAACATTTAGCAATTTTACGTGATATTTCATTTAATAATTGTTGTTGTATATGTTCATATCGTGTAATTGATCTAATAAATCTTGGAATTAAGACATTTTTACGCATGTTCATTAATTGTTTAATTAATTTCTTAAGATGTTTTTTTCTTTGAATAAGTTTATATCTATTTTCAACAAATACATGACGTGCACCAAGAATATTTTCTAATCCTTGAAGTTCAACTTGTTTTCTATTTAAAACTTCTTTAGATTTTTCTACATCATCAGTTGAAGTAAGGAATTTATTTAAAAAGATTCTTCGTTTATGTTCTTCTTCTTCTTTAATTTGATCAAGAATTTTCATATGAATTGATTTAATTCCAACAATTTGGTGTTCATATCCTTTAATTATTTTATCAATTTCTGTTATTCTTTTTCTTAAAATTATTCCTTCTTTATCATTTGACTTTGGTAATGTGTCTACATATCCTTCTTTCAATTGTGTCATTTCTTCAATCAATTTTTCTAATGTTTTTATTGTTTCTTTAACAAACTTTTTATATGTTTTTTGTAACAATTCTTTTCTTCGTTCACATTGATCTTTAATACTATAACATGTTTTATTATGACATCCACTAACAGTTCCTTTCATAAAATCTATTTCTTTTCCAATAATAGAAGCATACATTTCAATTCGTTTATGTTGTTGATTTTCTCCTTCAATATCATTAATTTTTTGTTGGTACATTGTGTCTCGATGGGTTTGTCTTAATAACTCTTTCTCAATTATTTTTTTAAATTCTAAATTCATACTATTTTTTAAATCTTCTTTTAGACATTCTTTAATATCAGCCTTTGATTGTTTAAACATTGTTTTAATATTCTTTTCATGTGTAAGTTGTAATTCCAATAAGTTCATTTCATCGTCACGTATTACTTTAGCAATTCCAGTAACATTTAGTTTTTGTTTATCTTCAATAACTTTTTGGATGTTTTTGATAACTTCTTGTTCATTTTCAATCTCATTTTTGACATATGATTTTATGACAGAATAATGTGACTTTAATATCTCATTGATGTCATTACCTCTAACACACAATATAACAAGGAGTACAATTAAAATCTGCATTTTCATTGTCTTCTTTAATATTATAGTTTTTTCTAGTTCTTCTTTTATCTTTTTTGATTTTTATTTTGAGTCTGTTTTTAGAATAACATAAATCTTAAACCATAAAACAATAACTCATTTCCCATCTTCCTATTCACTTCTTTCTTTAATACTTATGAGTTTCTTCTTTAATTTAGTGTTAATTCAATGCATTGTACTTTCTGTTTTAGTTCAATTATGAATAATCATAATGGATTTATTAACAATTAAGAATGACATATAATACCTAGTTTAGTTTATAAACATTAAATTCTCTTCAATGGATGTTGAAAGTCTAGTAAAAAAGGTTGAGTAGTAAGGTAGGTTGATACAAGATAGTCAAGAAAGAACTAAAAATGATAAATGAGTGTTTCATTTTCATACACAGCACGATTCTTTTCTAGACAACGAGAATTAGTTATCTCTAAACCAAATGCATTGTTTGTTGATGCAAAACAAAAAATTATTGAAGACATGAAGAATTGTAATATTTCTATTGAACCATCACAACTAGTATTGACAGTAGGAAATAGAGAAGTCAATGAACTAGACCAAATAATACCAAACACAATCATTCGAGTTAGTGTTAAAGAAATTGAAGAAAAGAAAGAAGTTCACAAAGAAATTGCAACAACAAAAGGAGTATATATTGATAATGTAGAACGACCAACAACACAATTGATAAATACCAGACCAAAGAAACAACAACGACAATTACCACCAGGATATATTTGTAATAGATGTCATAAACCAGGTCATTATATTAAAGATTGTCCTGAAAATAATAATCCAGCATTCGATAAGAAAGAAGCAGCTGGATTACCTATGGAAATGTATGAAGATGCTCCAGATGATGATCCAACAGCAAAAACATTGAAAGATGGGAGAAGAGTAAGATTGAGAGATATGAATGGTCAAGGTTTTAAACCAACAATTTCAAAGAATGAAATGTCTGAAGAATTTGATATACCTAAACTTCTTAAATGTAAAAAATGTGGAGGGTTATTAACACAAGCTTGTTTCATGAGGTGTTGTAAAAATACTCTTTGTGAAGAATGTTTGAATGAAGTTCGTCAAAAAGAAACGTGTACAATGTGTGGAAAGCAAATAGATATTTCAAAAGATATTATTATTGATAAAAAAACACGAGAAGAAGTACAAAAATACTTTGATAGCATTAATGAGAAGATTGGAAAACATTTAACTGCTACAAATGCTTTTCAAACGAAAAATAAAAATTTGTCAACAAAAAATACTGAAACAAAAACTAATCCCACAGAAGAGGAAAATGAATTAGCTCATCAAATCAAAGTCATTGATATATCTGAATTATTCCAAGGAAATAATAGAATGGAACAACGTGGAAGATACCATGGTAAAGCTTTAAGTGAACTTCATATTGATTGTAATTTTAATGGAAAATTAATTGGTGTTGGAGAAGATCCTGATGAGATTATTCAAAAGAGTTTTCATCCAAATGAAGAAGAACATAAAAGAAGTCGAAGTCATTCAAGAGAAAGAAATCAACATGAGAAAAAGAGAAGTTAATGATTTTTAATATAACTCTTTGTTGTTATTATTTTTTTTCTAAGTTATTTTTATGATTTATTAATGATAACAAACAACATTTATAATCTTTCTTCATTTCAATATGTTACATAATTCTCAAATCAATTGAAACTTATTTTAAATACCTTTATTTTCTTAATTAAATAAATAATAATATGTGTTATTACTTTATTAAAATGATCTGTGTTATGAAATATACTAAAGAAGAAATGTTTTTAGATATTCTTAAATTGAATAACTAAATGATTGATAATAAGAAGTTTATTCTTTCTTCTTTAATAAACAACACCTTTCTTATTTAATATTAATTTATATTTTATCCCTGTTAATTTATATTTATTCATCACAACATGTTATTTTTGAATGTAAATGATGATAATAGAATTGACTTAGTGAAGACTATCTTTATTTTCATTGTTGTTCTTGTCAAACACTTTTATCTTCTTTTATTCAATTTATACAATTTAAAGTATTTCAAATGTTGAGTTTAAATAAACACTTAGCAAATCACCTCTATAGAATCTTTTATTCATTCTAACAATTTAACCAATTACTATTTATTTAAAAATAATAAAGATGATGAGTATTTCAAATAGTTATTAATGATATTATGTCACCTAACTTTAATACACATATCTTTATCTCTATTCTTTCAGAAATACTCATGAAATATCTTCTAATTCTCAATTACACCATAAAATCATTCCTTGTTAATTCTTCATAACTTCTAAAAAAAA
>NW_008574984.1:0-6300 GCF_000257125.1 Entamoeba nuttalli P19
CTTTTTCAATTATTTGCTTTTTTCTTTGCCAATTAGGACAAACACTTTAATAATTCTGAAAAATATACATTTGATTTTTCTGTTTTAAATACAAAAACTATTGATTTACAATATGAATATTAGTCATATATATTACTGAAAGAGTGAAGCGTAAAATAGTAATTTATTATATTAACATTCATTAATATTGATGGTATTGTTATATACTATTGATCAACGAAAATAAAGATTGTTTGGTTGTGCTTATCTAAACTAGTACGCATTATGATGAAAACAGATTGGTAAAAAGAAAAGAATAATAAATTATCAAAAATACTTTGAATAACAAACCAAGAGAATAAAATAAAATCCACTCATGAAGATTGATGAAAATGATTATTAACTTGTATTTTTTTTGAAACACACAAACAACAATTGTAAAATATGAACAAAATAAAATCTAAGTCAGAGTTAATTAAATTAATCAGAAAAAAACACCATAATCAAGATTAATGATATAAAACTACACATAATAAAAATATGACTCACAAATTATAATAACAATAACTTGACAATCAATGAAATACATTCTTTGTTTATACTACTATAAATTAGATATTATTTAATAACTCAAATTGAAGAAAAAACTCTTTATTCATTTGTGTTATTTCATAATAAATAAACCAATCTATACTTAATTGTTGTTTTCTAGAACCAAATCATTATTAAAATGAAGTTCTTATGTAATTGAAAAAAAGAAGATAGGTTATATAAATAAATCTAAGTAATTAAAAATGATATTCTGGTTGATATTAAAAATAGAACCAAAATAAATAATAATATCAAAATTATCTAGTCTAACAAAAGAAGTAAATTAAATATTTGGAGTAAGTTGCTCTGATGAGTCTATACGTTGAGGTGTTTGCATTGGAGTTTGGAAAGGAGTATAACCATTACTTACTTGATTCTCACCTTCTTCTTTAATAACTTTTAGTGCTTCATCTTTAGTTATTGGAAGAATTGTAGAAACTTTATTTTGGTGTTTGATTTCATACCATTTATTAGCTGGAAGAATTAACTCTGGTCTAAATGTAGTAACAATGTATTGAGCTTCTTTTGATTGTTCTTGGATTAATGTAGAAACAGCCTCTCTATAGACAGTGTCTAAATTAGAGTCAATTTCATCAAATAAATAAAATGGTGCTGGATCACATCGTTGAATAGCAAATATTAATGAAAGTGCAACAACCGTTTTTTGACCACCAGAGAGTTGTTGAATTGTCTTAGCATCACCACCAAAAGCAGGAAAAATAACTCTTAATGAAATACCACTATATGTTTCTGTTCTAATTTTTTTTGGCTGTGAAGTAATTGGAAATTTATTTTCAGATTGTGTTTGTGTTGATGGGGTTTGAGTAAGTTGATCTTGTTCATAAGGTTTCTTTAACATTACAAGAGTTCCTTTTCCTTGAGGAACAAGTTTATTAAATATTTCAGTAAATCCTTTAGAAACACCTTTAAATGTACGTTCAATAGCTTCTTCTTTTTTCTCATCTAAACTTTCTATTAATGAATAAATAGTTTCTTGAGTATCAAGTATTTCTTTTTTTCTATCAATTAATCCTTCTTGTTGTTCAATAAATCCTTTATATTGATCTTTTGCTTTTTTATTAACATGTCTATATTTTTTAATTTCTTTCATTGTTTCTTCAAGCATATCTTCTAACTCTTCTTTATTTCCTTTAATTTCTTCATAATTTTTTCCTATCTCTTCTCTTCTTTTAATAAGTTCTTTTCTTTTTGATTCAAGTACTGTCATTTTTTCAAATAATCTTGCCATTTTTTTCTCTCGTTCATTTTGTATTTTTTCTTTCTTTTCTTTTTCTTTTTCAATACCTTCTTGTTGTTCTTCTAATCTTCTTTCTTCTTGAATTTTCTTTTCTATTTCCTCATTAATTCTTTGTAATTCTTCCATACTTTTCTTTAATACTTCTTTATATTTTTCAATATCACTTTCATCCCCTCCACTTTCTACTTCTCTCATTTTTCTTTCTATTTCATTAATTCTACTCATAATTCCAAATTGATATTCATTTCTTAAAACTTGTCTTCTATTTTCTATTTCAACTCTTTTCTTTTCTAATTCTCTAACTTTATTTTGGATTTCTTCTAATGTCTTTTTAGCTTTTTCAATTTCACTTCTATCAATTATGTTTTTATTATCTTTCTCATTCTGAAGTATTAACAATTTTTGTGTATTTCTAAAAATTATTTTTTCATTTTCTTCTATCCTTTTTTCTTTCTTCTTAATACTTTCTCTTATTCTTTCACTCTTTTTGATTTTAATCATTCGTTCCATCCTTTCTTTTTCATATTTAACTTCTTCCTCTGCTATTTTACTACTTATTTCTTCCATTTCTTTCATAATTTCTTTTTGTTCTTCTTCAATCTCTTTCTTCTCTTCTTCACTACGTGCAATATCTTTTTCTATTTCTTTAATCCTTTCTTTTGTTTCTTCAATACTCCTGATTATTTCTATTATTCCTTCTCCTCTATACCCTCCTGTAACAATACCCTTTCCATTAAAAACATCCCCATCAAAACTAACACATTTTACTTGATATTCTTTTTGATATTCTATTGCATCTTCTCCTTTCTTACAAATCATAGTATTTCCAAAAACAAATTCAATTGCTTTTCTTACTTCTTCCTTATATTTAATATTTTTAATTAAACTTTTCACTTTTTCTGTTTCTTCTCCTTCTTGTTCTTTTCCTTTAATTTGATTTAATGGAATAAAACTCATTCTTCCTATTTTCTTTTCTTCAAGTACTTCTATAAGTTTTGTAGCTGTTTCATCATCTTCAACAATACAATATAATAATCCATTTCCAGAACATGCTTCAAGTGCTGTATATATCCTTTCTTCACTTTCAATATTTTCTACAACTGTTCCATAATATTTGATTTTTGGTCTATTTATTCCTTTTTCTTCAACATATCTTTTTAAATATTCCGCTATTGTAAGTTGTTTTTTTATTCGTGTTCCTTCTGCTCTTTTATATAATTTAATTACTTCTTTCATTAATCTTTGTCTTGTATTTTCAAAATTAATCATTTTTGTATCATTTGTTCTTTTCTTAATCCCAATTTCTTCTTTCCTCTTTCTTAACTCCTCCATTTTGATTTTACCAATGAAAACTTCATGAATTTCTTGTGTATTTATTTGACTTCCATTAATTTTCTTCATTTCTTCAACTTCTTTTTGTAATTCTTTTTTTTCTTTTTCTTTCTTTTCAACAAACATTTCTACTTCTTTAATTTCTTCTTCAATAGCTTCTTTATATTCTTCATCACTTGAATATTTTGCTTTTCTTCCTATTTTATTATAAAATTCATCAACACTTGCTTGTGCTTCTGCTTCTTGTCTTCTTCTTTCTAATAATTTATCATTAATTTCTTTTTCTTCTTGATTCATTTTATTAATTTCTTCTTTAATTTCTTCACTTCGGTTTTTGGCTTTTTCCATTTCTTCTTTCATTTCTTTTATTTCTTGTCTTCCTTCTTGTCTAATTTCTCCTTCTACCTTTAATCGTTCTGCTTCTTGTGCTTGATTACTTATAATGACTCTCTTTTGTTCTAATGTATTTACTTCTTCTTTAAGTACTCTTCTTCTTCTTTTAACTTCTTTAATTTCTTCTTCTTTATCTTCTTCCATTACATGACTTTCTTCTCTTCTTTCTTTTGTATTTGCTTCTAATTCTTTCTCAATTTCTTCTATTTTCGTTTGTGTAATTGAATATTCAATTCCTCTTCTTTTCTTATCTAATTCTTCATATCTATTTAATTCTTCTTGTTCTTCTTGAAGTTCTGTTAATCGTTCTTTAATATAATTCATAACTTCTTCAATCTGTTCTATTTTATTTCTATTTTCTTTTAACATTTTAAAACTTTCTTCTCTTCGTTCATCATATACTCGTGTTCCTGCAATCTCTCGAAGTAAATCTAGTCTTTCACTATCTTTCATCATAGCAAGTGAATTTACTCGATTTTGTTGAACAATGTAATATGGATTACTTCTACTAAAACCTGCACTTTCTAATAAATTCATTACTTCTTCTTTCTTTGATCTTTTATCATTTAAGAAATATTCATCTTTTTGTAGTCCAATACATCTTTTAACTGATACTTCATCTCTTTCAATCATAAATCTTCTATCCCTATTATCAAATACTACTTCTACAAATGCACTAACCACACTTTCTCCATTTCCTTCCTATTATTATAAGTTTTATTTATTTGTTTATTTTTCCTTTCTTAATCTTTTAACAACAAACATACAATAAAAATTGTCTATCACCTGCTCTTAAATTTCCAAATTTTTCATCACATAATACAAATTGGATTGCATCATAAAAATTTGACTTTCCTGATCCATTTCTTCCAATAACAACATTATAATGTGGATCAAATTCATCAAAATTAAGTTGTTCTTGATAACTTTTAAATCCTTTAAGACTTATTCGTTTAATAAATACCATTTCTTTATATTTTTGTTTTTTTTTTGTTTTTTGAGTTTTTCTTTTTTTTTGTTATAAACTTTATTTATTTTTAATTAACTTTAATTTTAATTTAATTAAACCAAAAAAGAATAATATAAACAATTCTCTTAAAAACATTAATTCAAAATTTGACATGATTTAACTCTTATTACTTCATCACAAATTGTTTCTTTTGGTATTGTGACAATACTTGCTTGTGTAGGTGATGTCTCTCTTATTTTTGGTTTTATTTTATGACATAATAATTTCCGAATTGACTCTCCCCAAATCAGTGAAGTGGTACTATGAAACTGTACTGGTTTCATAGTAATTAATTTAATAAAATCATTTAATTCATAAATAAAATCACCTGTAACTGTTCTAACACTAATATTTATTTCTCCATTTTGTTTTCCCATTGGTTGATGTTCATTTAAAATTGAAATATGCCATGAACGTTCATCTTGACTTAGTCGATCATCAGTTCCTCTTTGACATTTAACAATATGTCCACATGATCTTAGTTGATTTGCAACATAAAGAAGTTTAAATGGATTATCGCAATATAATTTAATTTCAATTAATGGTTTTGAAAAATGAATAATTTCTAAATTATCATTTATAGTGTTTGGTAAAATAATTTCTTGATTAATAACTTCATTTCTTGTTTGTGTTTTAATAAATTTTGCAAATGCTTCATTTTCTTCTTTATTTGAAAGATTATATTTAATAATTGTATTATTTCTCGTTGTTATAAATTCAAATGAATTTCTAGTTAACATTAATTGATTTAAATTTATTATATTACAATGACTATCAATAAATATTATTTGTGAATTACTTGTTGGATTTGGACTTTTGATATTATATCTTAAATTGTCTAATAAAAATGGTTGTAACATATGAACATATTCTTCAATTTGTTTATCTTTTAATGATTTATTATAATAATATTCAATATATTCTCCTAATATTACTTCTATCCATTCTTCTTTATTACTTATTATTTCTTGTAAACTTATCCACTTTTTAATAACTTCTTTAGATCCTGAACTTTCATTTAAATACGTCATAAAAAAACTAGTAAATAATTCATTACTATTTTTTGTAACCCATTCTATCCTTTCTTTCTTTTTTTCTTTTATTTCTTTTATTATTTCTTCTCCTTTTTTTCTTTCAAATTCTTTACTTATAATTTTTATCATTACAATTCCAATATCTTCATAATCTTTTTTCATCATTTCTTCTTTTTTATATTCTCCATTTAAACATCCTATTGATCCTATTGATATATTATATTCTTTATTGTCAATAAATATTGTTTCTTCATTTAAATTCCCATGAAAACTCCCATTTTTATGAAGTATCACTATTGCATCAATTAATTCTAGAAATATTTTACATATAATTTCTCCATTAACTTTTGTTTCTTCACAAAATTCTTTAATACTTTGTTTTGCTTTAATTAATGAAAATCTTATTGAAATGATTTCTTTATTACTTTCATTCATATAACATCTTAGATATGGTGAATTACATTTTTCTATTATTTCTATTCTTTCTTTATTAAACTCTTCTTTTTTAACTTCAACAAATTGATAATAACAATGGTCTAATGTATTAAAGTATACTTGTGGATATGTGTGGTAAATATAATTGTTGAACCGTTTCACACATTCCATTTATTTTCTTATTTCTAATTTTTAGTCCATTTTTGTTATTCTTTTTTTTTCCTTTTCTCTAATTCTTAAAACTCTTTTTTCATATTTTGTTTCTTCTT
>NW_008574985.1:0-356 GCF_000257125.1 Entamoeba nuttalli P19
GGCGTAGGTTCAAATCCTGCCATTGTCGTACTTTTATATCATTAACTTCATCTATCTTATTTTTATACCTTCTCTATATATATTTATATATATTCTTTCCTTTATTTTTATGCCTATTCTATTCTATTATATTCTATTATATATATCCTTCTACTTCTTCTATTTTTTTATCCTTTTTATTCTATATATCTCTTCTATCCTTTATTATATATTTCTATATGACTATTTCTATATTTATATATTTCTATATTTCTATATGACTATTTATATATTTATATTCTTATATATTTATATTCTTATGTTTATTCTATATGACTACAATAGATACTACTTTCCTACTTTACTATCCTACTATT
>NW_008574986.1:0-735 GCF_000257125.1 Entamoeba nuttalli P19
ACCACTTCACTCTTTAACTCTTTTTCATGTAGAGACATAAACATACTTATTTTTTTATTTCATAACTATATAGTAAAATGATTTAATATAACAGACACATTAATTCTTTAAAAACAAACGAATGAAAATGCTTGAAAAGTATTTTAGTTGAAAAATATGTTTTTGTCTTGAACGTAACATGAAAAGTTGTAATGTCAAACAAGTTTTTCTATGTCTGATCAACTCTGACAAACATTATAAAAACCAACCAAAGTAAGTGGATGAGAGGAAAGGAATTTCATTTCAACAAAGTCCCAAAGCAAAGTGTAAATGAAGTGAATTACTGGAAATTAATATGAAACAAATAAAAATAGAAAAATTTTCACTGATTGAAGAGTAGTTATGGAGTGAAATTTGACATAAATACTTTTAACAATTTAATATAAAAAAATAAAAAGTATTATTATAGAATAATTAAAGAGTAGTAAGAAAAAAATACGAATATTTTTTTTTTCTATTCTTAATTTAGTTTAAAATAAACATAAATAAATAAAAATGAAAACAACCAATATTGAAGTAGATACTCATCAAATGAACAACCTCATTCAAGCAATAATTTAAATGAATAATTTTCTTAACTACAAATCCATCAAAAATTAACTGACTTTGGTTTTTGGTATTTAAGTCAGAACTGAAACAGTTTGTACCAGTTAATGTCTTCTTCAAGTGTTGAAATGCAATTACTTACTGATGGAT
>NW_008574987.1:0-677 GCF_000257125.1 Entamoeba nuttalli P19
TTTATGATATTTAATTAATTTTATCATTTGTAAGGTGTTGTGGTTATGGTTTATGAATATGTTAATAGTTGAAAACTAAAACACTTAAGTCATTATGTTTAAAGCATCTGAGAAATGACAATCCTTCTTGGTGTAAACATTTTCTTTCCACACAATGTATTGCTAATTCCATTACAGTTGATGAAGTTTTGCCTGCAATAAGACTTTGACTTATCATTGCCTTTGCATACACAAATATCAAAACCTTCCCCAAGCAAGAATAAAAAGTTATCGGATTTAGTTCCCAGATTGAGTGTTTTTTGGTTTTGTTTTAAAGGGAATTTCATCATACTACTTAATCCGCCATTAGACCTTAACGAAAACAAAAATGCTTTTTGGTCTTTCATCCAATTTCCAATCACGTTGATTTTAGCATCAATATATCCTCCAAACTTATTTCCATTTGTGTCTTCTATAACGAATAAAACATGCTCTTTCCCAATTAACATTTTGTCACAAACAGATGTTCTTTGATTCCAGTCAGAAACATATGAATCAAATAATACACCTCCTACTTTTCTATTTGTCCATTCTTCAAACTGTCTCATTTCTTTAATTCTTAATTGTTCTTCTTTCTCTTGACAACATTGCTTTTTCTTTTCTTCTTCTTTTCTCTTAGCTTCTTCTTGTAACATCTT
>NW_008574988.1:0-6087 GCF_000257125.1 Entamoeba nuttalli P19
AAACAAGTTATTTCACCTGCATTTAGTGAGGAGTTATTCAATAACAAAGCAGAGATAGAAAAAAGATGGAAGAATATGAAAGAAAGACATTCACACCACCATAAAGACGTTAAGTATAATGCTGATGAATACAAAAATGATCCATTTTTCCAAAGAGAATTAACAAAAGAAGGACAAAGGTCGATAGTTGAATTATTCCATAATGCAAATTGTCAGAAAGATGAGTTAGATGAGCATATAAATTGTTATCATGCTGCGATTTATGACAATTATGCAGGAAAAGATGGAGATTTTAGCTATGCACGATTGAGAGCACATATATTGAGTGATCCAGAAATAATTGAAGGAAAAGATGGGAAACGGCTAGTAGTTCCAGTGACGTATTTTATTAATCCAAAACCATCAGTTGATCAAAGTGGACAAAAGATAGAGAAAATGATAGATGAGAAAAAGTATTGTGTCTCAGCTATTTGTATTATTGAGCCATCTACAGGAAAGATTATTTCATTAACAACTATTGACTTAACAGTGATGAATTCACGAGAAAGTGCAGCACTAATCAGTGGGATTGAAAGTATAGGGAAATATGGAATACCAGATACAATAATTGTTGGAAATACAGCAGGAAGGATTCATCAAGTTTCATTAGAGGATGGGAAAGTAAAAGATCCACAAGGATGGCCACTTCAAGTTGGACCAATCATGGGGAGAATTGTAGTTGAAGATGTAACACGAGATGGAGAACTAAACATTGTGACAGGAGATATTAATGGGAATGTAGTTTGTTTTGATATGACAGGAAGAGTTAGATGGGAAATGAATGGAGGAGGAGGAATTAACCATGGGATAGAAGTACTTCGATTAGTTTTAGGAAGAAAAATAACAATGCTAATGTTTGGAACGAATAATGGAAAGATACATTGTTTAGATGGAAGTACAGGAAAGAACATAGATATATTCCCTATTACACTTGGTAATAGTAGTATTGTTGGACCACTAGGAGTATTTAGAGATGGAGAAAGTATTAGTGTTAGTGTCTCGACAGGAAATGGGAAATTTACAATTATGGAAATGAGAATCATAAGTGAAAAAATAAGAAGAGACATGAGACTAATGGAGGGATTGAAGATAGGAGCAAAGATAGGAGGATATGATAGTAAAATAATAAAAGCTCAAGAGAAGTCTGAAATCCTATTATTTACAGGAAGTCATTCAATAGATATAGATGATATTGTCTATAGTAAACCAATAAGAATCATAAGAAATAATGGGAATAATATTAATCAAGAATTATTTAAAACGTCAAAAATATATAAAAAAATTGGATGGGATAAAATGAAATGGGAAAAACGAGTAGAAGAAGTAAAAAGACAACAAGAAAAACAAAAGAAATATGAGATGATAGTAGCAAATGAATTACAAGAAGAAAATAGTAAATCATATATAATTGGAACTAAGAATGGAATGGTACTATGTGTAGATATGAATAGAAAAAGAATGGAAATTGAAGAAACAAGTAATATAAGAGGAATATATATTAAAAATATAGATATAAGAGAAAAAGAAGCAGTTGTAATAGTTGAATATGAAGAAGTAGGAGATAAAGCATATAGAATTTTAATAGAAAGTAGTGATGGACAAAAGAAAGAATATATGAAAGAAAAATTAGAAGAACATACGTTAATGAATATTGAAGGAACTGTAGGAATAACTACATATTCATTTGTTGTTGATATTCCATCAAAACCACAAACAATAACAATGAAAATTATTGGATATAATTCAAAAGGAATTAAAACAGAAAGTACAATAGAATATTCAGTACATACAAAGTTTTATGAACATATTCCAGAAATGATTATTATACCATTCTTTATATTGTGTTTAAGTGTGATTTATTTATTAAAAGAATATTGGAAAATACAAGAAGTGAATGAAGAGCAAAATACACATAGTATAACACAATAATTGACTAAAATTGAAATAACATTTAATTTACTTTTTAAATAAAAAAATAAAATAAAAACTTATAAAAACAAAACAAGTTATGAATTTATTTGTTGTTCCTTCAACATATCCTGAAATCCATAAAACAGATTGTATGTATTGTCCTGTATCTATTGGGACGCAAAACAATGACAAATTATATATTTGTTTAATGGATGGACAAAGTTTTTGTGAAGAATGTCTTCATATTCATCAAGAAGTTAGTGGGCATCAATTATATTTAGTCATTCATGAAATACAAGAAAAAGAAGAAGGGGATTTCTTTAAAGAAAAGAAAAAAGAATATTGGATTGAAAAAGAAGAAGAAAATAAAGAAAGAATCAATATAGAAAGTCTTGAAGAAGGAAAAATAAAAGATTATATTAAATATATTATTGGAAGTATAGGGGTTGAAAAAAAAGTTAGTGAAAGTGAAAATAGTAGAACAAGAATATATACCGAAAATATTCAACAAATTGCAAGAAGTAAAAAGTTAGATTTAAATAATATTCAATGTGAAGAAGAAGGATGTGATATTAAAGACAATCTTTGGTTAAATTTAATTGATGGAAGTGTATATTGTGGGAGAGAACAAATGATGGTTAAAGGACATTCACATGCATTAAAACATTATGAAAAGACAAAAAGACCATTAGTTGTAAAGATAGGAACAATTAGTAGTGATGGGACAGCAGATATGTATGACTATAGTAAGGATGAAGATGTTAGAGATCCATTATTAAAAGAACATTTAGGATTTTATGGAATAGATATTAGTAAGTTAAGTAAGACACAACTAAGTTTAGATGAAATTGCAAAAGAAGCAGCATTAAAGATGGAAAGAGAAAGAATTGAAGAAATAGGGGTAGAACATAAATTATGTTATGGTCCATACAAAACAGGGATTAGAAATAGTGGAAATACATGTTATGCAGCAGCAGGTGTTCAAATGATCTTTGGAATTACTGAAGTAAGAAATAAATTGAATAAAGAATATCAAAATTTAATTAGAAAGAATTGGAAAGGAATTGAATATCATATGACAACTCAAATGGCTAAATTAGCACAAGGATTTATTTCAGGAAAATGTTCAGAAGAAGAAGAAAATACAGGAAGTCAAGTTGGAATGAGTATTATTGGATTAAAACAAGGATTAGGTCATTATTATCAGATGTATAAAACAAATGAACAACAAGACAGTAGTGAATTTGTTCTTCATTTAATTGATAGGATGGAACAAGAAGGATTTAAAGAAATTGAAGAAAATTTAGAAGTAATAATACGAAATGAAATTAAAGGAGAAGGAATGAGTGTTAATACAACTAGAGAAAAAATAATAGAAATGGGACTTGATGTTCCATATATGGTTTTAATAGAAAGAAAACATATTGATTTACATATGGAAGATATTATTAAAATGTATGGAAGTATAACACCAATTGAAGGGTATCAAAAGAATGGAAGATATATTAATGCAACTAAAAGAATAAGAATTGGAAAATTTCCAAAATATCTTCTTATTAAATTAGAAAGACAAATTGCAATAAGTTATGAAGATGTAAGAAAAGTAGATGCAGATGTATTTGGAATGGAACGTATTGATTTATCAATGTTAAAAAGTAATAAGAAAGAAGAAGAAAAGGAAGAAAAAGTTGAAATTAATCAAGAAAAATTAGAGCTTCTAGTTTCAATGGGATTTGATGAAACACAAGCAAAAACAGCATTAACAATAACAAATAATGATATAGAAGAAGCAATAATAAAGTTAACTAGTGGAGAAATTAAAGAAATAGAAGATACCGTAACAGATAAATATAGAGAAGGAATAGCCATGATGAAAGACATGGGATTTGATGAAGAAATTAGTCGAAAAGCACTTGAGAAAACAAAAGGTGATATTGAACAAGCTATTATATTTGCAGCAACAAGAGATGAAGAAAAAGAAAATAAGATGGAAGAAGAAGATAATGATAGAAGTGGAAAATATGAACTTATTGGATTTGTGTCACACATTGGAGCAAATGTTAATTGTGGACATTATGTATGTCATATGAAACAAGGGGATGAATGGATTATGTTTAATGACAATAAAGTTTATCAATCTCAAAATCCACCATTTACAAGAGGATATCTCTATCTCTATAAGTCAATAGAATAAAATAAGACAATCCTTTTTTAAATTTTAAATTATTAGAATATAACAGAAAGAAAGAGAATAAAAAAGTCAAAGAAAAGAATTGATAAGTCAAAAAGAAAAGGTCTATTTGAAAATAAATAATGAATGAAAATGAAATACGAATACTTATATTACGATCACATATTGGAGGAAAAAAATGTTGGTTTGAACTTGCTAAAAATTGGAATAAGTATGGAACATATAAAATAGTAACAATATCTATGATTAGTTCACCATTTTCATATAATGATTTAATAAGAATCATGCCAGATATAATTGTATGCAGTGATACCGCAGGGTCACCAAGTTATTTTACTGTGGATGAGTCATTTTCATTAAAGCAATTTATCACAAAAATGCCATGTAGAGGAATTATTGGGACATATGCATGTTTTTATCATACTGAAGGTTTTGGTAGTTCATTACGTATTTTTGATAATAGACAAATTGCACCATTATTTGGAATTTCTGATGATATAGTTTTTATATCATCAAAGTTGAATGATAATATTCTTCATAGTAATTCTTCATCTCCATATCTCTATAAAAATATAGGTGATTTGCATAAAATTGGTGGTTATCAATCAACAAAAACTCCAAAAACAGGAAGTTGGTTAAAAGATAATAAAGTCATTGGATTATTACCAAATGCATCATTATTATATCATACTCTTGACTATAAAAGTATTATTGTACATTATCATAATAAACATTATCATTCTTTATATATCAGTTCTATGCCTGAATTTTCATCTCAAAGAACATCTTCTGATATTCTTTTAATTTATCATTGTCTAGTGTCTTTATTTCTTCAATCTAAACAAAGTCGTTTATTATCTTTATCACTTAAGTCAATCAGTGAGCATCCTACTATTCTTTATGACCAATTAATTACTAATAGATCCCTTGAAAAACTTCCACCTTATCTCCAGTCAAAAGTTTTATCTATTCTTAATGGTCAAATCCATTTCAATAAAGATGATATTAATTATCTTTCTTCTTTCAATTTCCCTTTCTTAAAACAACCTTTTCAAAATGGAAGTCCTCATCGTTCCTCTACTTCTTCTTTATTAATTTAACTTCTCTTTTATTTTCTTACACTCTTTTCTCATCATGTATGATTTCCTTCATTCATTATTATTGTATATTCACACTTTTTATTATCCTATTTCTTCAAAAAAAACTTTAGTACATAACTATTCTTATTTCTTTTTGTTTTATTTATAATCTCATTCACTTCTTTCCACATTTGTGACTCATCAATCTTTTCATTCCATCTTATTCCCATTATTACTTTATAACATATCTTTATACTATTACTGTCTATATTTTCGATTTTGATTATAACATGCTCTATGATACATTTTCAAGAGAGAAAACAACTCCATCAAATCAACAGATTAACGGTAAAGATTCTCGACATTAACAAATTGTCGAATGCTATTTATTAAGTCATATCTAAAATTAAATGAAACAGTGCCATAACTAAGACAAATGTTTTATTCTTAGTTAAGTTAGTACCTGATACTATAGAATTACATCTTCTGTAATCAAAGTGTAATGATAAGAAAAACACTTGTTAATTATCGTTGATGAGGAAGAAAACTAGATATTAATTCTAAAACTTAGAAATTAATTGACGAATTGACAATGTCATTATTTTTATTAAAGTTAATACAAATGAAATAATACAAATTAATATTAAAGTCACATATTCATGAGAATATTACATACACATTGTTAATTGTTCAAACTGTCACTAACTCAACATTTGGTTAAACTATATCAATATGTTAATTCTAATTAAAGTCACTCTCATCAAAAGGACTATCAAACATTATTTATGAAACTAAATGTCATTCTTAATTTGTAAATAAATAAGTTATTATAATTAAATGAATTTTTATTCATTGTTTTATTAGAAA
>NW_008574989.1:0-232 GCF_000257125.1 Entamoeba nuttalli P19
AATTATGTTCGTAGTTCTTTTATTTTGTTTCTTTTTGGGTTTGAATAAAAGACAAATACATCTTTAACTCTTATTAAATCTTGAAAACACAATAAGGTACTTGTTTAACTTGTGTTTCATTCCTGTACATACATACTCTTAATACCAAAAAATGAAACGAATAGAACTAAAATAATTCAAGGAATTAATAGTCTTTTAATGGTAGTTAATTGAAAATAAGAAACAACTCATA
>NW_008574990.1:0-2262 GCF_000257125.1 Entamoeba nuttalli P19
TCTATTCTCTATCATTTGTTGTTAATCATTTATGTTTGTTATTTGTATAATCATTGTCATCAATGTATTTATCTGTTTCTTATTTGTTTTTCTTTGTATCTTTGTCTTTCTAATTTCTAAGTATTTGTTTTATCATTCATATTAATGTAATTCAATTTAATGATATTGTGAATCAATCTCTTATATAATGTTTGAATTCAATGTCTTGAACATTTTTCTTTACAATACACAATGATGTTAGTCAATAAGCAATGCAAACATATTTGTTAAATTTTTCAAAGGAAAAGAACAAAACAATAAGAAAGAATAAAAGAAAAGAAAGAAAAAAAACAGGGAAAACTAAAAAATAAACTAAGAAAAGAAAGAATTGAATGAAATTCCAATTTTGTGGAGGATTAAATGTTCCAGATTGGCTTTTAAAAGAAATTGGAACAGTTCAACGTCTAAGTAATGAAGAAGTTAATGAAATTAGCATAGAAATAATTAATAATATAATAAAGAAAGAAGGATTTAAGCAAGAAGAAATAACTGAAATTTGTGAAAGACGTCAATTGAGCGAGTCAGATTTAAGAGGGATTATTACCGCAATCAGATTTGTAATATGTTCGTCAGCACAATACGATATTAGTAGTGAAGTATTATTAGAAGAAGAGCTTGAAATTGGAATGGATATAGAAATTGCAGAAAGCATATCAAAAATATATGGAGAATATAAAGAAAGTTTACAAGGGATATTAACACAAAAGACACTTAAATTACCACAGATTCAAAATAAAGAAGGGATTCAATACAACATCATAAGAAAAGATGAAATTACTAATGAAAGTATTAAACCATATGTTATTATTCATATTAATACACAAACAAGTTCATTTGATTTAGTTCTTCAAGAAGATCAAATAGAAACAATGATAATATCAATAAAAACAGCAATACAAATAATGAAAAAAGGAATAAATTAAAATAAATTTAAAAGAATAAATTAATAAATAAATTAATAAATTAATATTAAATTTTCATTAATAATTAATTAATTAATTGTTTTTATTTATTTATTTATAAATCAGCAAAATTTTCAGGTAATTCATTAATTTGAGTTGAATAATATCTTTCTAAATCTCTTAATTCTTCCATTTCATTTTTTAAGACAAAATTGATAGCTATTCCTGTTCTACCAAATCTACCTGATCTTCCTATTCTATGAATATATACTTCTCTATTTAATGGCATATCATAATTAATGACTAATGAAATTTGAGTAACATCAATACCTCTTGCCCAAACATCTGTTGTAATTAATACTCTTTTTTCTCCTTTTCTAAAGATATTCATAATATAATCACGTTCTTGTTGTGGCATTTCTGAATGCATTGAAATTACTGGAAAATTTGCTTTCATCATATTTTCTGTAAGCCAATCTACTTTTTTTCTCATATTACAAAATATTACACTTTGTGTAATTGTCATACTGTCATAAATTTCACATAATGTATCAAATTTTTGTTCTTCTCCTTCCATTTCAATAAAATATTGTTTAATTTCTTCTACTGTAACTTCATCTCGTTTAATTAATATTTCTATTGGTTTATTCATTATTTTTGTTCCTATTTCTATAACATCAGGTGTAAGTGTAGCTGAACATAATACAATTTGCCGTTTAATAGGTAAATATTTAAATATGTCATAAATAATTGGCATAAATCCTTTATTAAGCATTTCATCAGCTTCATCAATAACAAGTGTTTTAATATGTCTAACATTTATTACTCGTTTTTTAATTAGTCCCATGATTCTTCCTGGTGTTCCACTTATTACTTGACATCCTTTTTCAATTGCTTTAATATCTTCTTTTTCACTTTTCCCTCCAATACATCCTCTTACTTGAATAGCCATATATTGTGATAATCCACTAATAACTCTTTCAGATTGAACTGCAAGTTCTCTTGTTGGTGAAATTATTATTACTTGAACTTCTCTTTTATTACTTTCTACATTTTGTAAAATCCCAATAGAAAATGTTGCTGTTTTACCTGTTCCTGATTGTGATTGTGCAATAACATCTCTTCCTTTTGTTATTGGAACAATTCCTTTTTGTTGAATTCCTGATGGTTTAGTATATCCTTGTTGATAAATTCCTTTAAGTATTTCATCTTTTAATCCCATACTTTCAAATGTTTCATAAATTTCAATATTCTCTTTTGTTTTGTTCATTCTGTTTTATAAAAAATTTGTTTTCTTAAAAACAAAAACCCTTTTTTTTTT
>NW_008574991.1:0-224 GCF_000257125.1 Entamoeba nuttalli P19
CTACCATATTTCTATACCTTACTATATTTCTATCTACTTCTATCACCTACCCTTCTATTCTTCCTATTTTATTAATTGTTAAAGCGGGGTGGCCGCAGTGGTAGCGCGGCAGGCTCATAACTTGCAGGTCGGTTGATCGAAACTTCCCTCCGCTGTTTTTATGCCCTTTATTTTTATATGTTTGTGTATTACTTATTCTTTACCACCTTATATCACTTTATACC
>NW_008574992.1:0-314 GCF_000257125.1 Entamoeba nuttalli P19
TTCTTCTAATTTATTTTTATTCTTTTATATCTTTCTTTATTATTCAATTATTTGCTTTTTTCATTGACGTATTAATGTCATTTTATAATGTCTGTTATTTATTTGTGTTGTTAATTTCTAACTTTGATGAAGTGAATGAATTATAAAGATATATTTTAAACCAAACACTAAAAGTTGTATTATAAAATTGAATATGATAATTGATTGTTTTATTTTTAATGAATTTATATTGAAATAATGAAACAAAAGAATGAAAACCCATTTTAAATGGAAAGAGAAGTAATATTAAAATAATATGTTGATGTAATTCATTG
>NW_008574993.1:0-970 GCF_000257125.1 Entamoeba nuttalli P19
CTTAGAAGCATTTTCTGTGGACAATAGCTGGTCCTGATTCATCATATTCTTCCTTGGTAATCCACATGTTTTGGAATGTAGAAAGTGAGGCAAGAATTGATCCTCCAATCCAGACGGAGTATTTTCTTTCTGGTGGGGCAATAACCTTAATCTTCATTGTTGGTGGGGCTAATTGAATCATTTCCTTTTCAAGTCTGGTGTTAATACCTGGATACATTGATGTTCCTCCTGAAAGAACAATATTTCCATAAAGATCCTTTCTGATATCGACATCACATTTCATAATTGAATTGTATGTAGTTTCATGAATACCATTGCATTCCATACCAAGGAATGATGGTTGGAAGAGAGCTTCTGGGCATCTGAATCTTTCGTTTCCAACTGTAATAACTTGTCCATCTGGAAGTTCATAGCTCTTTTCAAGTTCACTGCTTGATGCAGCTTTTTGCATTTCTTCATTGAAATCTTCAGCAACATAGCAAAGTTTTTCTTTAATATCTCTGACAATTTCTCTTTCAGCAGTAGTGGTGAATGCATATCCTCTTTCAGTTAAGATTTTCATAAGATAATCAGTAAGATCACGTCCTGCAAGATCAAGTCTGAGAATAGCATGTGGAAGTGAGAATCCTTCATAAATTGGGACGGTATGTGAAACTCCATCACCTGAATCCATAACAATACCAGTAGTTCTACCTGAGGCATATAATGAAAGAACTGCTTGAATTCCAACATACATAGCTGGGGTGTTGAATGTTTCAAACATAATTTGTGTCATCTTTTCTCTGTTAGCTTTTGGATTCATTGGGGCTTCAGTTAAAAGAACTGGATGTTCTTCTGGGGCAACTCTAAGTTCATTATAGAAAGTATGATGCCAGATCTTTTCCATATCATCCCAATTGTTGACAATACCGTGTTCAATTGGATATTTAAGTGTAAGAATACCTCTCTTTGATTGAGCTTCATCTCCAAC
>NW_008574994.1:0-5851 GCF_000257125.1 Entamoeba nuttalli P19
TGTTATTCCCTTATTTGTGTTTTTAAAATGGAAGAAAAGTTTTTGAAGTTTGTGTTTTAGTCATATTTCGAACTAAACCTGGTGTTAAGCTATCTTCTTCTTGTTGTTATTTAAGTTTGGTTTTCCTGTCATAGAAGTTTGTTACATACTATCCTACATATTAGTACAAACTATAACAAAAAACAAAACATTTGTATTGCTTAAAAAAACCTTTATATTGTTTCTACTCTCAATAAACTTGTTAAAGATATTAACGAAGAAATGTTATGTTGTTCTTTTATTGTAAGAATCATGTAAAACATGTTAACTAACAGAGAATATAATTATCTTACTAAGCATCTTAAGTACTTAGAAGGAAATACAACACATCATGCTTAGCTTATTGAACATTCATCCTTCTCGTTGCCTATATTAAAAAATCTTAACCAAACGCATCTATTCTTTATGATGTTTTATCTTTATTGAAATAAATACCAAACTCTCAACAACCAGCAAAAATATTTTCTACCCTAGTTTGTTCCATTTTATATTCTTCTCTATTTGTGTTATCATCCATCTTTATATCATGAGGTAGTATTTTAATTTAAAGTTTCTATAATTTTTATTTCTTTTTCCTATTTTTAACTTTTTAAATTAACACACAAGTTATTTTCTTTTGCAACGTCTCAGAGGAATGTTTTGTTAAATAGTAAATACAATTAAAATTTTATTGGTGATGAATAAAAGGTAATGTTCAATTTGTTGCGTAAAATACTCTCCTTTTAAACAAATTTTATGGTAAACGATTATTTTTTAAGAATAAGTATCAACAAAATAGATAGGACTTTCCAAAGCATATAGAAATTAAATTATATTAACTTTGAGTTATTATTCAGACTATTATTTCAAACTATAATGTAAGAATATGGCATTAAAATCAGGAAGATAATCAATATAAGAGTTAGTCATATATCCTTGGATTTATTATATCTTTGATATTATAACAAAATATTTATCAATTAAAATGCATATAGATAAAGAAATAATAAATTTATGACTGTAATAAAATAGTTGTTCAATAAAGTTTGTGATAGTATTATTAATCTTACATTAAAAAGTTAATAAAAGTTAATAACTGGCATACCATTAACGTCAAGAAAAAAGTAATTTATAAGTAAGTCATTTTTTTAAATATAAACATAACAAACTTCAAAATTAAAAATAGTTAAGTTCTAAATAATTGAAGGGTAATATGCTAAAGGTAAAAGAATATATTAAAACATAAATACAATAAGAATATACAATTATTCTATTTATCTAATGAACTATAACTTCATAAGTATTTATAAAAAGAGACTTTGGTGATAATATTGTAAATTCATTAAAAATACTTCTTTATAATAACAATTATTAAATCTTCATAAAGGTTATAAATAATTAACAATATATCAGTTATTTTTTAGAATGTAAATAATTATTTGTCATAGATACTTTGTTTTATTCAAAAACTAAAGTCTGTAAGATTCACTCAAATATTATTAAGTATGAAAATATGTACATGAGATTTTGTCAATTGAAAAATTAAACCAATCTATAAAAACACAATGATATAATCAAACTTATAGAAAAATATGCTTGTTTGTAAAGCAGATATATCATTAATGCCTATACAAACTAAACGACATTTAATAAATTATAACTAGTATCGTTCTTCAAATTATATGCATATGATAATAAAAAATTACAAACTAACAAATGTGTCGCTTTATACAATAAAAGATGAAAATGTTAAAAAGAGTGTTACTTTCTTTTATTATTGAACTTATACTCGTAATAACAAATCGCAACTTTAATAAAACCAATTCTTTTAATCAAAAAATAATAAATTTATTTATTCTTAAATTTTATATATATAATAAAGCAATTATCTGTTTTGTTTTTATTTTCTTTCAATAATTCCATAAAATTGCAATACCAAATGTTGAATCAAAATTGCGATAAAATAAAAGTTAGTTAATAAATATTTGTAGCACTCAAAAATGTTATAATAATCAAAAAAATAATAAAACAATATACAAAAGTATGTCTATGTATTTTAGAAGTTATGATGAGAGTTATTAGCTCTTTAGATGTTCTCTCTTTTATCCATAAGAATATCTTTTAATCTGTAAAGATAAAATAAAATTATAAATAAAATCATAATTCAAAGAAGGATTAAATAATAGTTTAATACCTTTTATCTCTTCTCAATAATTCTTATATTAATAAATAATTAAAATGAATACATTATTGGCATTGAAGTGACCTTCTCTTAGATTGTTTCTTTTCATATTTAGGCGTTGTTCCAGATATGTCAGTATTTCTTTTGTTTATAAGAACATACTTTTTATTGTCTCTGTCCTCTTCTTGGGGAAGCACTTCAGTTTCAATAACACTTATGAAATCTTCTTCTGGTTGTTTTACAAAACAAGCTTGTTCCTCAATCGATTCGACTACTATTTGAGTATTCTTTAGTTCTTTTTCGTCTTTTCTCGTGACTATAGGCTTGTTGATAAGCTCTTCTTTCATCAACATTTCTGCTGCTTTCAGTCTATGCTCACGAATTCGAGAGGATCTTCTTTTTGTTCTTGGTAATTGGTTAAATTCTTCCGCTTCTATTTCAATTTTGCACTTGGTGCAATATATGTTATCTCGAAGATAGTCTCTCGTAGTGAGAAAATCTTTGCATCTAGCACACCGCTGTCCAAACGGAGAGATATCAGACATTTTATCGAAAAAGAAAGAACTTAGAATTGTTCTTCATAAAAAAAACACATTTTATTTTTCCTTTTTTTTGTTATTTAAAAACCCTTTTTTAAGAGAAAGATAGAATAATTGAAAAGAAGGAATGAACACAACAACACAATATCCTTGTTATATTCTCTGCAAAGAGGGACTTACTTTTTTTGAAGACATTCCGAAGACGTCAGTATTTAATATTGAATTTGCAAAAGCAAAACTTGCTGGTTATGCTCCCAACAAAGTTATAATTATTGATGACAAAGGAATTATTGTACTTAACCAAACAACAAAAGAAGTTATTAAAAGGATTGAAATGCTTCATATTGATAGGTTTAGTGTTTCTCCTAGTGGGAGATATATCACCGTGTGGCAACTCATTCCATTGCAATACACTCAAGGAGTAAATGGATCAGGACCTGTTAAAGTCAAACAAGACCAAACAAATACATTAAGTGTATTTGATATTGAAAAAGAAACAAACGAACCAATTTTTTCATTATTACAAAAACAAATTCATGTCTGGCCAATTATTCAATTCAATATCACTGAAACTGTTGCAATTCATCTTGGTAGTACTGTAACATTCTATAATGTTTCAGGGTCTTCATTTGTTCGTGCAGAAAAACAATTTAATAATACGTTAGTAAGAAATTTTGCATGGTCTACTAATCCAGAAACACCAGATACATTTGCTTTGTTTGTTCCAGAGAATGCTAAAAAAAATGTCCCAGCTACATTTAGAGTTGGTCATTTTCCTGACATTGTTCGTGTTATTTCATCTTCAACATTCTTTAAAGCAGGTTCTTCTGAATTAATATGGTCTCCTCGTGCTAATATTGTATTATGTAAGGCACAAACCAATATTGACTCTACAGGCCAAAGTTATTATGGTGAAAGTTTCCTTCATATAGTTAATGTAGTTGATTCATCTAAAAACATGAGCCTGCCACAACCAGATGGTCCAGTGTATGATGTGTCATTTAATAACGATGGAAGTTTGTTAGCTTCAGTTGCAGGATATATGCCTGCTACTGTAGAAATATTTAGAGTTACTCGACTTGGTAAATTAGAGTCAATTAAAAAATTTCCTAAACAAAGTAGAAACGAAGTTAAGTTTTCACCAAATAGTCAATTTCTTGCTGTTGCTGGATTTGGTAACTGTCCTGGTGAGGTAGATGTCTATGAAACTACAAAATGGAATTTGGTTGCTGAGTTTTCTGCTCATTGTACTACAGAGTGGTATTGGACTCATGACTCAAAGGCATTAGTTTTCTGTGGATGTTTCCCAAGAAGACATTTTGATAATTTTATTAAGGTTTGTCCTATCAACTCACCAGAACTACCTTCAGTTGATTTTGGTGATAAGTTATATCATCTTAATTTAAAACCTCAAAGCCCCATTAAAGATGAAGTTCAGTTCACTGTTATTCAAAAGAAAAAAGAAGAAGAAACAGCTGCATATGTACCACCCTCTCTTAGAGGAAAACGTTCATGTGCTGAAGATGACAATGATCCTATACCAGGTCAACACGCCAAAAAATTTACAAGAAAACCAAAAAAGAAAGCAACTAAGGAACAAAAGAAGTAATAAAATAAGAAAAGGTTTCATTAATATCAATATTTAAAAAATAATTTTATGTTTATTTAAAATAAAAAAAAAAAATAATAAAGTTATTGATTAAAAAATAGTTTTTTTAATATATTTTAATGATGTATGATTTTCTTAAAGTGGAATTTTACTCATTTCACGAAGAGCATCAACAGCAGTTAAGACTGTTGGATCTAAACTACTTTCAACGTCAGAAGCAAAAGTATTTAATCTTCTATTAGCAATTGCCATGCACATTGCTCCAAATCTAACCCATTTTAATCCACTTGAGATTAAACTAAGAATAGAAATCTCCATTTCTAAATTTTCAGGTTGAACTCCATCAAAGTCAAAGCAAAGTAATTTATCAATAGACTCTACAGTCTCTGGTAATTCTTCAAA
Organism: Entamoeba nuttalli P19; assembly: GCF_000257125.1. Classification (NCBI taxonomy): domain Eukaryota; phylum Evosea; order Mastigamoebida; family Endamoebidae; genus Entamoeba; species Entamoeba nuttalli. The sequence continues at coordinate 4,751 of NW_008574994.1, forward strand.
TAATAATCTACCTTGACAATTAAAGAATCCTGGAACAGTTGTTGTAATACCAAGTTTATGAAGAAGTTTATTCTTTTCTGAAGCACGAACAAGAGCATCAACCATACGTGGATCTGGTTGAGAGGCATAAGCATGAATACCACCTTTATAACGGCAAGTATTTGCAGCACCTTTATTAAATATATCATCAACAATATTTTCTAATTTAACAATTTGAGGAGATTGTGGTGGGATGTCATAAAAGAGACCAGTATTATCAAGACCAATAGAGTATTTAGTAATAATGGTAGTTCCTAATTTAGTTGAAGATTGTAAAGCACCAGAAGTTCCAATACGAATAATATTAACAGGTTCTTTAACTTCAATTGGTGTACGAGAATTAATATCAATTGCTTTTAAAGCAAGAACCTCATTTAAAACAATTTCTGCACTACCAGTTCCCATACCATGAGTAATTACAGACAATCTCATTCCATCTCCAATAGTATAACCAGTCATTACACATAATCCTCGATGGTCTTTACGGAAAATATCTTTTGATTTATCAAACACAAGTTCAGCAATTTTTGGAACACGTTCTGGGTCTCCAACCATAATAATATTATTTGCAACGTCCTTTGCAGTCACTTGTAAATGGTAAATTACTCCATTCTTAGCAGGAAGGGTAGCTTCGTTAATATTTGCACACATACTTTTATAGAATTCAAAGTTATCCTAACGGCAATCTTTAAATACTAGATAATGCAATGTAGAACTTTTAGAAGTATTAACTAATTGTTTTTGTTAATGCTTTATAATAAACAGAATTTCTCAGAGCTGTGCAGAACAATAAAAGTTTCTTCCACACTATTTCCTTTTCTTTCTGTTTTAGATAGAATTTTATAGAAGAATTAATTCTATTTTAATAACAATTCTCTTGTTATTTTTTGTTTTTTCTAGTTATGAGTAATAAAAACAAAAAAGTTTAACTCAACTTGTTTCTTAAAGAAGTAATATCAAAATAAAAAATGTTATTCAAAAAGAAATAATTTGTTATAACTTATTCATTTGTGTTTTTAATTTTTTCAAAAAAAAAAACAGTTAGGGTAAAACTAATAATTT
>NW_008574995.1:0-580 GCF_000257125.1 Entamoeba nuttalli P19
AAGATCATTTGATGTTATTGAAAAACTAATTAGATTTAATTTTTTTATAACGTTTGAATGATTCTATCATTTTCTTTATTGAAATATATTCTCTTAGATTCTTTGATCTTCCTGTTATATCATCTTCTTTTCTTTTATTTATGAAACATTCTATTAAGAATAGTGTTATATAACCATTATGTTTCATTTGTCCAATACATTCATTAATTTTTATAGAATAAATTATTGGTTCATTTGGTAATTCTAACACACTCATTAATTGTTTATTCATTCCTCTCATAAACTCTGGATATTTAACATTTCCATATTTAATATGTACTACACATTCTTTTCTTTCTTTCCCTGTTATATTAATTCTATTAACATATGCTATGAATCCATATTTATTTTTTGATGAAAATGGGAATATAATTGTTTGTATTTCATTAATATTATGTGGTAACTGATATATATTATTATTCTTTGAAAATCCACATAACATACAATTTGGTGGAACATTAAATGTTTTCATTATCTTTTCAATTTCATCTTCTGTTAATATACTATCATATTCATCTATTTCATTAATATATATTTCATT
>NW_008574996.1:0-1356 GCF_000257125.1 Entamoeba nuttalli P19
GAAATACAGCCTAATAACGGAGGAGACCCATTTATATTTGTAGTCAATAAAAATACTGATTGGAACACTCCTTATAAACCACAAGCAGCAGTAGGAACAAATAGAGTGTCTATGTTAATTAAACAGCCTCAAGAACAAAAAAGTAATAATACTCAAGAAATGAAACAAGAGAGAAGAGAAAGAGGGGGAGAAATAGCAAATCAAGGGAATAAGAGAAATGTGGAGAAAATAAATGAGAGAATTAATTATAATGAATATCTTGGGAACATACATAAATATCGAATGAGAGGAGCTAACAAACATTTATTCATCGCATATTATACATTGTTTGTAAAACCTGTCTTTGAAATCTATCAAAAAACATCAAAAAGTCGAGATATTACACAATATACTAAAGATGTATCAAATGCATATGGAGTAGAACCAAATCGATGTTCATCAATGTTTGATACATTAAATAGATGGCTTTATTCATCAAGTGGATTAACTAAAGGACCTGATTCAATTTTATTTCGTTCTAGTGAACCATTTTTAAAAAATATTGATAATAGACAACCAAGTGATTATCCATATTATCAAACAACAAATACAACAGGTTATCAACAAAAAGAACCATTCAATGGAATTAGTGAACTTCCACGTGATGTTAAAACAGCTATTGATCAAACTAAAAAACCAGCACCAATGAAACCTATTCCACGTTATCCTGCACCTTATCCTTTTGGTTATGACAAAGATAATCGTGATCAAAGATATCCTAGAAGTTATGATGATCCTTATTATGATGATCCTCGTTTCGATCCAAGATATTCATCATCTAGATTCGACCCACGCTTTGATCCAAGATATGATCCTCGTTTTGAACGATTTGATATGAGATATGATCCAAGATATGATCGGTATGATCCACGATATGATTCAAGATATGATCGGTATGACCCTAGATATGACAATACCACTGATCCTAGAATTGATATGAGGAATGACCCTCGACTTGACCCTCGACTTAACTATGACACTCGTTATGACCGTTTGGAACGTGGCATTCAACAACTAGAACGACCAAATGAACGTACGCCTCTCGAACGGGGTGCTTCAATTGATCGTCCACCAATTGACACTAAACCACCTCTGGACAAAGTCTCCGAACGCACTCCACAAGATCTTCAAAGCCGTCCTCAAGTCGACCGAAACCAACGAGTCGGGCTAACAGACATTCGACCCCCTCCTCTTAACGACCCTAGGGATCTTCGTGACCCTCGTCTTATGGATGCTAGGTTCGACCCTCGCTATGACAATCGGTATCTTAGAGATCCTCGTTATTTATCCGATCCTAGGTATGAACGTGACCCTTTC
>NW_008574997.1:0-7504 GCF_000257125.1 Entamoeba nuttalli P19
ATCAGACATTGTTAATAATCTGGTAATATATTTTTTTAGTTCATTTTACTGAGAAATTCTCTTTGTTTTTGCTTTTCATTATTTTTCATCTCCAGATAAAAGTATAAGAAAATTATTATTTCTATATTAAATAGAAAAAAATTATAAAAGACTTGAAAAATCATAAGAAAGAAAAAGTCCAAATCAATTTTTAAAGCAATCCGAAAGGTATTTCTAATTTGTTCGTTGCAATAAACGAATTAACTGAGAATTAACGGTTTTCCAACGCTGAAGTTCCATTTTTAATTTTTCTATTTCAGATTGGTTATTTGGTGTTGAGGTATCAATTGAATGACCAGTTGATGAATAAATAGTTTTTTGTAAATCATATTTTGAAGGTTTTGATGGACAAATAGAAATTGGTGTTGAAAGAATTTCATCAACCAGAGCTGGGTATTTCTTTAGAATTAATGTATCAACTTTCCACTCTTTAGACTTTTTAATTGTTAAGTCTTCAAGAGAGTTGAAGTGAAGTGGAGGAGAAATGATTTGAAAACGAATAATTGGAGATTTAATCTCATCATTAACAAGTAATGGTTCTGTTGTTTCACAATCAAAAGTGATAAGATTTCCATTTTGATAAGATACAATCAAAGTGTCATTATATTCTTGTACACATCTCACAGCGCCACAATCACTGTGATAAAATACTTTTCCCTGCATGTCTTGTTTTTTATTAATACGATCAAATTGTGGAGCATACAATACTGGGATACAATAAACTTTACCATCAATACACCCAACAGAAATAACAGTTTTTGAACTGTTCACACAAACACATAGTGGTTGTGAAGGAAGAGTAAATGAAGCTGTTGGAGTTGAATCTCCAATTTTCCAACACTTCATTGTATTATCTAATGCAATAGAAATAATACCTGCGTTAAGACCTTCTCCACAATACAAAGCAGTGATAGGAAGAGAATGTGAGGTATAAGTAAACAATGGTTCAGGAACAGAGTTACAAAACAAACTAACAAAATTCCATCCACGAATAACTGAATCTTCACCAGCAGTAATCAATATACCATTATCATTGCAATAGGCAATAGAAGTAATTTTCTTATTATGGGCTTGGAATTGTTTAAGAAGTAATCCATTAGAGTTACTCCAAACAACTATTTTCCCACTAATCGTTCCACCAATAATATAAGATGTAGAAAGATAATAAACAGATGATAGTGGCTCTAATATAGGGGATTTAGCAATGACATTTTCTCTAATAAATGAGTATTCATAAGTAAAGGATTTTTCATTATCACATAATATAAATTTACTTTGTGATGGGTTATATGACACTGTTGAAGCTGAGGTTATGTTTTGTGGTTGTTTCCATTTACACTGAATTTGGTTGTTTTGAGTATTAATAAGATAAGTAAATCCATCAAGTGTTGTGGCAATTATACTTTTCATTTTTGATTTGTTTGTTTTTAGGTTTCTTCTTTAAAACTATTTTTTCTAAAAAAAACTATAAATTTTTAATTAAAAAGCTAATGGTGGCATTGTTCAAAAGTAACACCACAGTGACCCCAAACAATAAGAAATAGCACAAACTATAAATGTTAATATTTTTACCATTAAGATATGGTAAAGAATAACAAACTACAACTAAGAAGAAGATCAAAAAGATAGTTTTGGTGGTAGTCAAGTAATATTTTTGACGAAGTTTTACTGATGACCTTTCTAATTCTAAAGAAGCCTCAGCAAGATAATTTGAGTTAGTTTCAATTTCATCAAGAACATTACCACGATTAACTAATACATCAATATTATCATTTATTTGATTTAAAGTATCATTCATAGTCAATTGAATAGAATTTAAAGGGTCTGTAGTTAGGTCATTAAAATGTTTAATTTTTTGTTTAATTAATAAAGAGAAAGTAGAGTTAAGTGTTTTTTCACTACATTTTTTCCATTGGTCTTCATTAAATGTTTTTACAAAAGTTACATAAATATCATCCAGAAAGTCAAAAACACGTTCTGTAGGAAAAGTTGTTCCTGTGATTGCAACAGTGACAAGATTGTATTTTGATAACACGTTAATAATGATATTTTCCTTTCTGACTACCATAGTATCATTCACATTTATTACTTTTTTTAGTATTTGATGAATAACTGAATCTATTTGGGGAATTGAAACATCAGAATATTCTACTAATATCGTTTCACTATATGCTACACATGAATAAATAATAGATGCTCCTGGATTATATCTTTCCATTTCCTCTTAATATTTTAGTTCTTTTAAGTTCTTCTTTTTCTTTTTTCTTTTTCTTTTAGTAGATCTGAAAAATATTCATTTTAAGTTTCAAAACATCAAAAATAAAAATTTTCAATTTAAGAAAAAAAAATATTTTTTTATTTATTTTTATCTAAAAAAACCCTGTTGTTATTTAAAGGAAAGAAGGAATTTTTAAATAAAAGTCAGGAAGAACTAAAAAATAAAAAGTTAGAAAAAGGAAAAATAAAAAAGTAATAATAAAAAAATTAAAAGAAAATAATAAAAAGAAAACCTAAAAAAGAATGGAAGAAAAAGAATAAAACTGAAAAGAGAAAAAAAGGAAAATAGTAAAATTAAAAGAAAAATATTAAAAAAAAAGAATTAAAACACAGATAAATGTAAAATTGTTATTGAAGTTCTAAAATTAATTAGATGACTAGTTTTATGAGTGAAATACCAACGACAAGTACCACTGGAGCTGAACCACAAGAAATTAAAATGGATAGTTCAGTTCATATTCAAGAGATTAGTGCTGATAGTGTTCAAATGAAACCAGAACAAATTGATTTAAATAGTGCTGGAGTAATACAAACGAAAGAACAAATTGATTTAAATGTTGAGACACAACAAGTGGCACATGTTATTGAACTTAATCAACCACTTGCACAAGAACAAAATGAATGTGGACAAAGAATTGAAGAAGGTCAAATGATTGGTCATAATCAAGTTCAACAAGAAACAGATCTTCCACCAGAAATACCACAACCAATGATGAGTGAACTACCATATGATGGAGAAGTAAATGAATTATATCCAATGCATTTAATGAATGATCAAAATCTTTCAATGACACAAACATTATTACCAGATTGTCCAGTTATTGAAGAACAACCATCTCCATTAATGCAAACAATAAATGCTAGTGAGTCAAAACAAAATAAATGTATTCATAAAGAAATTGTTAAAGATAAAGATGGTACTTTATTTTATTGTTATACTTATTTAGTTAAAAATAAAGGTGGTGATGAACATCCTCAAAAAATTTATATTAAAAAACAAAGTGGTAAAACAAGAGAACCTAAAGTTCATCGTCAAAAATTAGTTAATGGAAGACTTGTTATTGAAGATAAAGAAAGAAAATATACAAAACAACATTCAATGTTAATTGATTTCATTGACACTCATATGAACCAAATTAAGTCTTACAATAAGTTCATAGTTTCTAGAGTTTTACAAGACTTTAAAAGAGAAAATCCTGATGTTAAAATATCTTATGGTTTAGTAAAGAAAGTATTAGAACAACAAGCTTTATTACCTGCCAATAAAAAAACTTACTACAAACTTGATTAATTTGTTTTCTTTCTCTTTTTTTTATTTCTTTTATAGCTTTTTTTAATTCTTACAATGTGGATGAAAAATTCATACTGGAATAGACAGAAATATTTAAGTCAATTTGAAATGTTGAGAACAAAAACAAAATGGAATTTTATGTCCTTATTGTTTCATTACTTGTTGTTAGTATGCTAATTTTTATTATAATTACTAAGAATAAACAACAAATTTTATTTATTAAGAGTTTGAAATATTTTAATATCAATGAACCTGCTATTAGTATTACTGATTATTCTAAAATATATCACGCACAAGCCAATAAATTTAAAGAAGTTCAAAAAGAATTTCCTGATGGATATGATGGTTTTAGTATCAAATTATTATTGAAACAATTGCCTCCACAAGTAATTCATAAATCTATGAAATATTTTGAAGAATTTCATCATAAAAATCTTCTAGAGGTTTATGCTTACCAAACAACACCACCTATTTTGATAGAAGGATACTGCCATAGACTTTCTTTGAATGAGTTTGTTCAAACTAATCATCCCAATTTGAATGACCAAATTTTCTATTATGATATTGCACTTGATATTTTAAATGGTCTTAAATATCTACATTCAAATGGGGTTGTTCATGGGAATGTGTCTCCATCGAATGTTCTTGTTACTAATGATTATCAGATGAAATTGTCTGACCCTTCTTTCTCTTGTTTTTCAAGAATGAGTCAATTCTTATTAAATTCATCACATTTTCAATCTCATATTCCTGGAATGGAATATTGTTCTCCTGAAACACGAAATAAATTCACCACCCCATCTTCTGATGTTTTTTCTTTTGGAATGGTTATGGCATTTGTGCTTCTTAGAAGACCCTTACAAACTATCCTTGGAAGAGACATTGAAATAAAAAAGAAGCAACATCTGTTAGTTAGTCTTGAGTCTCAAGAAATAGAACTAATTGTAAAAGAATGTACAAGTTACGAACCATACAGAAGACCACCAGTGTCATTGTTAATTCAACACATCACAAATTTGAAAATAAGTGAATGTCAAGTTTGAGTGTTCTTTCTTTTATTCATGTTGTGAGTGACTAATTTAACAACTTTTTTTAAGCATTGTTTAGTTAGTATAATATTTTATATTAATATTTATTAATTGTAAATTGATACTTTAACCTTTTCTTCAAATGGTCAAGGTTATTAGTAAGAGTAATTAATACAATACAGTTATAAAAAAAGTTGTTTTTTAACATAAGTTTATCTGGTTATTACCTTAGCTAATATTTCTTATGACTAATATTATTTAAAATAAACCCAAAAAAAAAACAAAATTAATAAGAGTTGAGAAAGACATTATTAAAACAATATTTAATTAATCACAAGTATCACCTTTGCATAACGATATTTTTTCAATATTATAATATTTACTTTGACAAGTTCTATCAACAGACAATTGATATCCATCCTTACAACTTAGACAATGGCTATTTGGAGAGTGACGAATACAATGAATATCTTTAATACAAAGATTAGACCGAGTTAAAGTCAATCCTTCTTTGCAAGATTGACAAGTGAAATTATTCTTAGATTTGATTATCACCACAGCACAATATGGTAATTCATCAAGATAACTTTGTTGGTCAAATATCAGTACTTGACTATTTCCTTTTTGATTGATATGGACTTTAAGTCTTTCTTTTTCATTATCTATCCTAAAAGCAAATACAGATGAGTCTTGAATATCTTTTAAATTAATCATTCCATGACCAATAAAAGTAAATGGAACTTTATTTTTATATTGGGTCAAACAAATTTCATTTGTTCCAGTTAATACTAACGTATGATTTAATGGATTAAAGAAAAACATACCATCACTATCTCCAAAATTTGTAATAAACCCAAACGATGTTTTAATCACATTTTGAGAAAATGGTCTCATAGAGATGAGACGTAATAAACATAAGTCTTCAAGGTGAATTGATTTTGAAGTGTCAAGTTGGTGGAGAGTAGTATTATGATTAATGTGAAGTAGTGTATGTGATAGGTCATTTGATTGAAGATACACTTCAGAAGATAAAAATTCAAGAATACATGAAGTATGTTCATCATTGCACGGGCAATGAGGGTAAGCAAAGGCATAATTTCCACTACCTGAATAAGACTTTTGATAAAATGGAGTTGTTAAAATACATTTAACTTCATTAGTAAACGGGACAGAAGAAGGGCAATAACGAATAAGACGTTGTCCAGAAAGAAGATGAATATGACCAGTTGCAAGAGGATAAGGAAAATCATTTGTTTTTATTGTATTAATCGAATTAGCAGTATTGAGGATATAAGACGATTGCATAGAAAGAAGGTCAAAGCATTCAGTGCTGTTATTAATTTGAAGAGAATTAAAGAGTTCTATTCCGATAGCACTCCATGAAACAATTAATGGATAATTTGTCTTTAATTGACCGGTTATAGCAATGTTTTTTTGTATTTGTAATGAATGAAATACATGTATTTGAGACTGTGACGTCATTTTCAATAAATAACTTACTTGAAAGGGTTGTTGAAGATATAACTGACTTTGGTTAGTTAAAGTTAAATTCGATGTAATAAATAAATGATGGTTATTAGAAGAAAATAGAATTTGACCATCAATCATTGTGTGACCAACCGACCAATCTTTTTCTGAATCATCACTGAAATCTTTTGTAAATAGATATGTTTTATTTGAATGAGTTGTTGAACATTGTAGAGATGATGTGTTTGTCTGAGAATTAAATCCATCACTGAATTTATTACCAATTGGGATGCAATCAAAAAGTAGTTTACTTTGGCAATCTTTAACAAGAATAAATAAAATAATGAATAACATTATTATTTTGTTTTGACTTATTTGTAAAAAATGAGATTCAGTTTATATCTTATTAATATAATTTATGTTATTTAAAAATAGTTTTATTATATTATTGGTTTGACTCACATGAATTGTTTTGATAATTGTAATTTTATTGAATTATACGGTTTAACAAAGAAAGTTATTTGATTTGAACGATTGTTTTTTAAAAATTGAGTTTTTATAAATTGATTAATATTTAAAATAATAAAGATAGAAATGTAATTCATCTATTCTTTTAAATTAAAAATTTGTCAAGATTGAAACATGTACTTTTTATGTTTGAATGTCTTAAATTTAGTTAAGCATTTAAAAAAGATAATTTTGTGATAATTAAAAATTAAATTAACGTCAAAAAATAAATAAATTTGATGAGACATTTTTAATAACAAAGTAATCAACAGTTTCTTTATGAATAGCACTACATTTTCTTCAAACAGTATTGAATGAATGACCTGGATGAAGTAATTTTGACTATTCTAAAAATTTATAATAATCTTAGTTTCATTGTTATTCTCTAGTATTATTGTATTAGAATCTGTTTAATATTATTTTGTTATATTTTAATTATCCTCTTATTATAAACAAAATTTTATTTAATTTTTATATAGAAGTAGATTCTTAATGTTATTAATAGTTGTTTTTATTCTTAATTTTTTTTTTTTGATAGTTAGTAGTTGTTTTATATTTCCTATCAATAATAATGTATTTTATTGATATTGTTATTTTTTTAAAAAATTACTTTTCTTCGTATTCTTAATAAATATGAATATATTCTTTTGTTTAATAATGGCAATAAGATCTTTTCATTTTTGGTCATAAACAATCAAAATATATTCTTTTTGTGTATTATTCCAACTTTAATTGTTTATTATTTTACAATAACATCTTCTATATTTATTCCTATCGTTTTTACTTGATAAAATTTTATTTTAATTTTATAAAATGGATAAATTATGATGATAAATTATATTTTATTTACGGGTGGAAATGAATCTATTAAAATGTCACATAAAATAAAAGAAAA
>NW_008574998.1:0-9392 GCF_000257125.1 Entamoeba nuttalli P19
AATGTTTACTTGTACAATTTATTTATCAAATAGAACATATCAAATAGAATGATAAGAAGTGTTTGATTGAATTTAATCACATAATATCAATATTTTGTTATTACATTACTATTAATTGTACTGAGTTATTTACAAGTAACAAGTTAATATTATAAACTGAATTAGAAGTAATTGAATTTAGTTTGGTTGAAACGAACAATTATTTAGACAGAATGTTTATAAATAAATATTTAAAAGATTTTCATAACAATGAAATTAATAGTTGAATAGATTCATTACAACAAACAGAATAAATGAAATGTAATAGTAATTTTAAAAGAAAAATTAAGAAGAATAGAAGGTAGATTAAATACATTAAATTATCAATCTACTTATAATATAAAAGAATAGAAAAATGTTAAAGAATCTAATATCAAATGTAGAAATGTTTTTTGTAGCAAAATAAATTTATCAATTAAAAGACAAAAAGAAAGTATTATTAATCTTCTGATATTAGTTCTAAAGTTTGATTTTGTTTTGCCCAACGTTGAAATAATCCTTCATTTAATTTTGTATATTCACTTATTTCTTTGTTATGAATAACTACAGGTGTTTCTTCTTCATTTCCAATAAGAATTAAAGTTTTTGTTCCATTTAATCCAATTTTCAATATGAGTAATCCTAATTCTAATTCTAACATTTGGCTTGCTTCATCAACAATTACATAGTCAAAACGTTGTTTTAATTCATCAAAATTCATTGTGACATAAGTTGAAGTAACACCAATGATTTGACAATAACTTAATTCAATGTATTTTTCTTTTTGTTTTTGTGCTCTTAAAATTTCAAGTGGAATAAGCATTTTAATCTTGTTTTCATATTCGTCTATTTGAGTTTCACTTAATCCAGACTCTTTGTGTTTCTTTACCATTTGAATAAATTGTAATCCCATTTCACAACTTTGAACATTTTGAACAGGAATATTACATAAAATAGCAATCTTTTGTAATTCTTCTAAGATTCTCATTCTTTCTAATAATGCTTTTTCTACTCTTCCTTTCTTACTAAAGTCAATTTGTGTCATTTCTTTTAATTCTTTCTTTCCATGTCCTAATCTCAATATTATACCATCTTCAACTCCTGATTCAATAATCCCTTTAATAATAGTATTGATTGTTTGATTTGAATGACTCACAATTAGTATTTTCTTTTTAGTTTGTGCTAATTTTTCTACAATTTTCATTGCAATAAATGTTTTCCCAGTACCTTTCTTTCCTTTTATTAAATGAATTCCTTCATTTAAAACTGAACAAATAACTTCTTCATGTTTGTCTTGTTTTAATTTAATTTTATCTTCTTTCTTTATCATTTCTTTATGACAAATTCCTAATAATTCATTTTTTACTTCTTCATTAATTCCTTCAAACTTTTTTTGTTGAATAATTTGATGAACATTTTCAAGAACTCTTTTAAATGTTCCAACATCTTTATTTCTCCAAATCATAATATGGAATGTATGTTTATTTTCTTGTTTATCTTCTTGATACTTCTTTCTTTCCATTTGAATTTCTATTCGTCTAAATGTTCCTTGAAAACCTTTTGTTTTATTGTCTTTGTCTTTAATTTCTAAAATTTCTCCACCTCTAATTCTTTTGACTTGTCCATCATTATCTAACTCAACTAGAAAAATTATTTCCTTTTTAAATGGTGACCATTGAATTGTTTCATCGCTTGAATCATTCAAATTAATTTCAATTGAACATTTAATTTCTTTATTATTACCAATAATAGTTTCTTCATCAACTTCAGTTCCATGAAACTCAATTAATGGAAGAGTGTGTTTTCCATATTTCTTAATTCTAATTCCGTTTTTAGTTGTACTTAATCCAAGTTCATTTATTTCTGTCATAATATCATCACTTGCACTATCAAATGTTTCTTTTCTAAACAAAATACTATTTCTTAATAAATAATCAAATTCATCTAAATAGCTTGGTGTTAAGATAGGTAAACTTTCTTGTGGATATTCTTCTTTTTGAAACCATTCTTCATCTGGATAGAGACTTTCATCATTTGAAACTAAAATATTAACTTTCATTTCATTTATAAAATACTCTTCAAATATTTTTATCATTAATTCATTGTTCATATCTTCTTGTTCATCAATCAATTTTAATATTACTAAAATGTCTTTTATAATATTTATATGTTTTTCTATTTCTTTTAATTTATTTCTAAATTCTTTCAATGGTAATTTTGAATATGATTTAAGTGAAGTATTAAATAACTTGACTTGTAGAAACCGTAGTCTTTTATAATAAATTTCTTGAAGATCATTACGTTCTATAGTTATAAATGATGGTGTGATTGGATATCTTTTAAAGTGATATGCATTTGCTAATAACAATAAATTAATGTCATTTGGATGTGATTCAAGATAAATATTAATTCGTTCTAATAAATGTGTATTTCTTAATAATTCTTTTGTTTTATGATGAGTATCTCGTTGACATAATTCTATTGTAATAAGTGGTAAATTCTTTTGAATTTCATTTTGTACTTTTTCAGTGTCAGTTATTGTTGTGATGAAGTTCATTAAATTTTTAATCAATTGACTTGCCATCTTCAATGAGAGTATGTTATTGAAAATAAAGATTTCAAATCATATTTTGTACAAATTTCTTATTGTCTTTATTCCTTTAAAAAAGTCATCTTAGAAATATTAAAGAAATGATATTCATACTGATTGTATTTGTTAGTTATACACTTGCATATCCACCTCCAGTATTAGTAAAAGACCCTATTCAAATTACTTCAAACTTAACAAAAGAATTTATTATCCAAAACCATATGAAATATAGTAATCACCCTAAATATCATCATATACCAATGATTGCTCATGTAACTCGTTATCATGAAAGAAATCCAATTACATTACCAATATTTGCACATTTATTTGATGGAATTGCATTTGATCATATCATGATTAAAACAATTAATAATATCATTAGTGTAGTAGATCAAAACCCATACAAAGACATTACTATCCAATCAAAGAAGATTGCAATTCTTAAAACAGAAATGGATTCTATAGTGTTTTCAATGGAATTATATCATAAAATTCAAGAACAAATAACAGGATATGATGGTATTTTATTTGACTCATCCATCCCAAAGGAACTTACAAAACAAATAATCAATTATCTTCCACAAACATTTTTAAAATACAAAATCATTCCATTAGGAGAAGATGTTATTCCATATCAAAGTCTTTGTGATGCAGTATTTATTGATACTCAATATTTTGATCCATCATCTGTGGTATATCAACCATTACAACCAATGCCTTGGATAGAAGAGCAAATTTCAAAACATTTTGGAGGAAATAAAAAAAATGGTGGGTTTATTGTTGATTTTGAAGGGAAAATGTATTGTAAACATAGTACAACTCATCTGCAAAACTTACCGTATTTAAGATTTATTAAAAAATTAAATGTTACTATCACCTATCACCCTGCATCCCATGAACATTCAATTGAAGCCCCATTTCTAAGTGACCGATATATGGATGATTATTGTTATTCTAATTATCCTACACCATATTCTCTTCAACAAAAATTAACTTTAGCTGATAAATACAATATGTCCATCTTATTCCGTGACTTTGGAGGAGCATTAGATTATTTCTTTGATGTTCTTTAATTACTTCAACTCATTTTGAACCATACAAATTAAAACAACCTTCATTTCTATCTAAGAATTAAGAATAATTCATTGTTCTTTAAAACAAACACCCTTTTCATTTTTAATAATCAGTAACATGAATTTCATGCCAACATAATAAAGAAAAACCATCAGAACAATAATGAAGAATTAATAAAGGTATTATCAAAAATACTATGTTTCAATTTCATAGAATGAGAAAATAAAAGAATTAGACTTTTGTTAAAGACAGTTAATGTAAAATAGTCTTATTAATAAATAACAATTTAAAACAATTTAATGAAATTAATTATAATAACCATTTGGCTATTGTCTTGTTTTAGTATTTTTCACTAATCACTTCAGAAGAGATAAAATCAAAAACCTCTCCATTAATTCATATAAAACGAGAATGATTATCCATTTCTTGTCAAAAACTTGGTTAAATTCATCAGAGTCATTTACTTCAACAAACAAACAGAATGTTCTTATTAACTTTTATTTCCAGAGAACAACTGAAATCAGTTTATAGAGACAAACAAGAGATGACATTAAGGATGAAATAGAAAAGTTTAGATTTACATGAAGAATGAAAGGTAAGATAACATCATAATAAATAAGATAAGAAGAATACTATTGTATTCTTTAGAGAGAGAGAAAAAAAAAGGAAGAGAATAAGAAAGGATTAATGAATAAAAATACAATGAACTAAAATTCAGTAAAGAATCAGAAAATGAATAAAGAACAACAAGAACAACTTGAAGTTCTAGAAAAGAAGATACGAATTGCAAAAGAAGAAAATGAGGAATTGAAAAGACTAATTGAATATGAAAAGGAGAAACAGAAGACATTTGAAGAGCGTATTAAAGAGAACAAGATCAAACACAGTAAAAACCCACCAAAAATGGAAGAAATCAATCAAGAATAAAGAATGAAATAAAAAATGAAGAAATTAAATTTAAAAGGGGGGGAAGTTTAGAAGAAAGTTTTAAGAAAAAGTTAATTTAAATTTTTCTAAAAATTAAAAACAGGAAAAAGTTCTACAAAGTTCTTCGCGTAAAAAAAATAGCACAGGATGTTGTGGGTGCTTCTATCGGCATCGCTTAACAGAATAGATAATTCTTCCTAAATAATCAGAAGCCTCTGGAATAATGAGAAAAATAAGGAATAAAATATACTAAAATTTAACAAAACCAATGAATGTGATACGACAAAATGAACAAAATGATAATACACCTACTACATTTATAGTTAAATTATTTGAACTTGTCAATGATGAAAAATCTAAAGACTTAGTTTGTCTGTTTTTTTCTTTATTAATAAAAGACAACAAACAATAAGAAATAATTTAATTAATTCATCAGATTTGTTGGAGTAGAGAACAAAATAGACCTGGGTTTGTTGTCTTAGAGTCAGTTCAATTAGCATCAACTGTTATTCCAAGGTTCTTTAAACATTCGAATTTTAGTAGTTTTGTACGACAATTAAATATTTATGGATTTCATAAAGTAGACCATCCTCTTGGACAATGTTTTCATCATCCATTTTTTAAAGAAGGACATCCCGAATTATTATGTAAAATTCGTCGTCAACAACCTAAACGTGCAGAAGCAGAAAATGCAGAAATGTATCGTAGTTTATTACAAAGATTAGAAGATTTACAAAAAGAGAGTGTATCAACAACAAATCAATTACAACAACTTAATAATATGTTATTTTCATTAAAATTAAGAATTGATGAGATGGAAGAACAAATGCAAGGAATGACAGAATGTCTTTATTTTATTAATCAAGATGAAAATAGATATGGACAACAACAAAAAAGAAATCCACCTTCAACTGGTATAACATGGAATTAATAAACTTAAAAAATCCTTTTTGAATTGTAATTCATTTTTCATTATTTTTTTTATTTCTTCTTTTTTACTTATTAAAAAACCTTAAAAACTAAATAATAAATTTCTTTATTAATCAACTGAAATATAACAGACTATTTATTTAATCTTTATCTCTTTTTGAATTGTTTTTAATAACACAAACTATTGTTTCCTCTAATAAAACATTCTGGATATTCATTGTCTTTATTTCCATTAATATATTCTATTGCATTTTCAAGAACAATATTCATTAACCCATCAATTAATGTCATTTTCCCTTTGAATATTGTTCCATCATTTAATTTAATTGAACATTCATGAAATAATGCTTCTTTAAAAAATTGAATAGGAGGTGATGTAGTAGAATTACTCATTTAATAGATATTAAATTCTCAATTCTTTTTTAGTTTTTTTAATATTTTAATAAATAATTAAGTAAAAAATATTATCATATAGTCTAATTATCATAACATCTTATTTGTTACTTTTTATACAACTTATATGATTATTTTTTGTTTGAGAACTCGGTTATTATTAATTCATATAAATTAATAACCGTAGAGTCTCATGTTATTTTTCTTTTCTTCTTTTTTACTTTACAAAATTCTTTTTTTTATTTTTATTATTATGGTTTTTTTTATTTTCTATTAAAAATATATGAACTAAAAAGATATTTCAATATGACTCTGGAACAAAATCTTATCCCACTAACTTGGGATGATGTTATTAATGATTGGAGTATTGATGACAGTCACGTCTATTTTAATTTTGATGATAAATATGTTTGTTATTTATTGTTTTATTTACTCCATATTTATGATATTAGAATTATTTGACATACTTTCCTTTGTACGTT
Organism: Entamoeba nuttalli P19; assembly: GCF_000257125.1. Lineage (NCBI taxonomy): Eukaryota > Evosea > Mastigamoebida > Endamoebidae > Entamoeba > Entamoeba nuttalli. The sequence goes on from NW_008574998.1 coordinate 6,415, forward strand.
AAATTTGCCACTACATCAGTACAACACAGACACACCCTTTTTCAAATATTTGATTCATTAAAATATCTGTGTAAAACAGATAAAGAATTTAATCTTTTATTTTGGAAATATTTAATGAAAACAAAACCATTACCTTCAAGAGAAGTAGTTCCAATTACCCTTCCACAACCTGATAGTGAAAAATGTTTCTTTAATTTAGAATTAAAGTTTCAACAAAATAAAATTATGATTGAATTCCATTCAGAATTAGCTTTGTTTAGAGACAGAGAAATACCTAGTAATACAACTAATAGACATAACTCAATACAATCATTATTTAATGACAAAATTAGTGCATTAGTATTACCATTAGCAAGATATGATCATAATTCTATTCAACAACAAATTGCTAGTGTTGCAAAATATGATGTATTATTTGGAAGTTATAACCAACAACTATTAGAAATTAATAAAAAACACCCAACTATGGAATATGGTGATTTCTTTATTACCATGCATAGTAATTTATTTTATCATATGATTCTTCATTGTAAATTTCAACAACCTTTTATTTTAGATAATCCATCAAAGAATCAAAGATTTTATTCTAACCTTATATTTTATTTACATCGTTGTAAAACTAATGAATTATATTTTTGTATGCATGAATTAGATACTTCTGAATTACCTAAACGGGTTATTTCAGTATTTTCTGCGGTACGTCAAGCAATTTTATATGATGGTTATACCTCACTTAGAAAAATTGTATTTATTTGTCCTGATACTGACCTTAATCTATTACAATTAAAAACAAATTTTGATGAATCATTTCTTAATTAAATAACTCTTTTATTTTTTACATCTTACTTAATAATTTTGATAATTGTTTCTTTTTCTTAATATCCTTCTCAGACTTTTTTGGTTTATTTTCTTCTCTTTTCTTTGTAATAATTTGACTTTGAATTTTGTTTGTTTTTCTTTGTTCTATAACTACATTTTCTAATATCACTTTTGCAGTTTTCTTTGTTTCTTCTATTTCTTCTCCAATAAATTTTGGTAATTCTTTTAATTCTTTAATTTCTTCATCTGAATATTTCCAAATAAGATTCTGAAATCCTCTGTAAATCCCATTTAAATCACTTATTCGTGTTTGTAAAATAGTGTCTAATCTAACAACAATCGTTTCAAACACTAGTTTATTTACTATATCATGTCCTCTATTCATTGACATTTCTATTATTTTAACTACTTTTTTAATTTTCTCTCTCTCATTATTAATCATTAATATTTCTCCTATAACTATATTAATAACTTTTATTAAGTCTTCTTTGGTATATGATATTTCAATCCATTCTATTAATTTATTGTGAATTTCTATTACTTCATTTTGTGCTCTATTGATGTTTCTTAATAACCCAAAATGTTTATTCAACCTTAATCCATTTTTCATTCTATATAATAATGTATGTAATATTCCATTTTCTGTATCTAATCCTTCTATTACTCTTTCATTCTTTGCTTTTTGTTTAATAAATTTAAATTCTGCTTCTTCAAAACAATATTTCCCTTCTTTTTCTTGTTTACTAACTTCTTTAATAAATTTCTTAAATTTCTCTCGTTCTTCAGAGAACATAAATACTTTCTCTTTAGTCAATTCCATCGTTTACTTTTTATTAAGTTTTCTTTTTAACCTATTCCTTTTTCTCTCTCAAAATTTTTCTTAAACCCAAATCACTTCTATTCAATTTATTTTTTATTATTAATACCCACAGTAATTCTCAATACATCCAAAGATACATCTTAAATAACATACTGTACATCTACTTGGCTCATATTTTTCTTCTTCTTCTTCTTTCTCTTCTTTTTTTTCTTTTCCTTCTTGCTCTTTTAAAATCTCCTCACTCTCTCTTTCACTACTCATTGGAATCCTTTCTTCTTCTTCTTCATCTTTTAAATATCCAATAAATTCTTCAACACTCAATTCTTTTTCTGCTCCTTTCATCTCTATACTTTGAACTGGTCTTCCATTAATCTTTTTCCCTACTATTTTATCCATTGCCTGACAAATAATGTCTTTTGATACTTTTTCTTCATTTTTCTTATTAACTAATGTAAAAACAAGTTTTCCAAATATCTTTTTGTATTCTTCATCTATTATCTCTTTATTTTTTATTTCTTCTCCCATATTCTTGTAATATTCTTCTATTAATTTACCACTTCGAATAAAATCTTCTCGTTCAAGTTCTCCTTGATTCTCAATATCCGCAATTTCAATGAAATAAATACTATCTGCTTCATTAATTCCTCCTGCTTCAAGACATTCAACACACTCTTTATATCCTAATTTATTTCTACCTTCTTCTTTGATTGAATCAAAGTGTTGAATACTTTTCTCTATTCCTTTTATTTCTTCTTGATCTCCTGTAGGTGTACAACACTTTATTAATGTATCTTCTTCTTCATTTGCAAGTTCTTTAAATTTAACTAAATCAATCCTTTCTTCTTTCTCTGCTTTTTGTCCTATTTTTTGTAGTATTTCTTTGAGACTTTTAGCATTTTCTGCTGCTCCTTTACATCTCTCAACAACTATACTTCCATCAATAGGTCCATCACTTCCTCCACTAATTGCTTTGAACATAAAAACATTTCTAATTTCTGTGCGTTGTTGATCGCTTGTTACTGAACTTACTTCTTTATTAAATCTCCTAATTAAGTTAAGTGTCTCTACAAATGTTTGTTGATTAAATCTATCTGACGAAGAAGACAACCCAACTAATCCAGGAACTTCATCACAATATTTGTCTTCGTCTTTTATAACTGAAATAACTCCGTTGAAACTAATAAAATCATTCCCTTCAGACACGTTTTTGAATATTTGTTTAGGATCCATTTCTGATTATAACAAAAGCCAATTTAATGAGATAATTGTCCTATCAAGGGTTTTTTTCTCTTTTACTTCTTCTCTTTTTTGTTATTCCCTTATTTGTGTTTTTAAAATG
>NW_008574999.1:0-13708 GCF_000257125.1 Entamoeba nuttalli P19
AACAAAACAAGATAAACAATGAAGAGACTTTAAATAAAAATTCAATCAATTCAATCGTATGTTTAGTTTTGGGTTGTCATTTCAAACCATTGTCTCAGTGCTTCAGCTAAAACATTCGGTAAAGTGTTTAAGTCATGAAGAATAATGTAGTGAGGGAATGGGAAAGTATCCATATAATGTTCAACATTAACTTGTCCATTTTCAAAGTTAACACTTTTCATTTCAAGAATTGATTCATTTGAAGGATTGTCTAAGACAATGAAAACAACAAAAGTTTTCATTGAAGAGAAGTCTCTTAGTATTTTAGAAATACCTTTTTTGTCAGAGAATCGTCCATCTGAGAGGATAAAAATAATTTGTTTAACATCCAGTTCAATAGAAGGGTTATATCGTTGACAAACAAGTCCACTCTCATGTAAATAGACATACAAAGACTTCATTAATTTAACCATGTCAGTATTATTTTGGTTAAATTGGAATTCTTTAACAATTCTTGCTCCATCTTCTCCATTAAATGTTGTTCCAAACTTTTGAATACATTTTACATCTTCTCCGAATCTAACAACACTTAATTCTCCTACTTCTAATTTAGTTAAAGCACTAGACAATAAAGCAACTGTCTCTAATGCCATTTCACCAGCGTTATTTATAATCATTGATTGAGAGTCATCTATTGCAACTAATATTTGATAGTCTCTTTTCTGTGCTCTTGTTCTTCTAAGCCAAATTTTATCCTTTTTAAATCCAGAAGCAATATATGGAATTACTTTCTTCATATTAATTTTCTTTCCAGTTCTATAGTCACCTTTCATCTGACTTGCTAATGATGGTTCTAACACAATTCTTAATTTCTCACATAATTCCATAGCAGACTGATTTGTTTTTGATTCATACATACTCCATTGTTGTTTTTCACTTTCATCTATCTCAATTATTTTTTCTTCATTAATTTCATCAATAAGTTGTTTCTTTTCTCCTTCCTCAATAACCATCTCTTTGTCATTTGTATTTTCTTTAAATGCAACATTAAAAGTGTTATTTTTCTCAGTTGATTCTTCAATAACACGTTCTCTTATATATTGTTCATTAACTTTTTCTTTTTCAAGAACATCATTAGTATCTTCTTCCATTATTCCATCAACTTGTTGATTTTCTTTCATATCTCTTCTTTTCTTTCTTTCTTTTCAATCATATTCTTCTTTTCTCCTTCTCCAGTTTTTTCTTCTTCCATCTTTTCAATATTCATTTCTTCTTTGGCTGGTGCTATTGTTTGTTGTTGAGCTGTTTCATCAACAACATATTCATCTTTGTCATCTCCACTTTTCTGCCCATCAACAACCTTTTGTTCTTCTGTCATTGTGAGGTCTTCAATATGATTCTGGCTATCACCATTTCCTTTCTTTTCTTGTTGAACTTTCCTTAACTCTTGTTGTTCTTTCTTTGAATTACCATTAACATGACCTTCACCATCTCCAACTTTTGTATTATTTTCTTCATTATTTCCACTTCCTTCTCCTTCCTTTTGTTGTGTTGAATCAATTTTGGCATTACTTTTCATTCCAGTATTTTCTTCAACACCATATGCATCCATTGGAGTATGTTCTGCTTCAACCTCTTCATTTTTCTTCTGTTCTTCATTCATATCACCTTTTCCATTGTCTTGATTTTGGTTCATATCACCAGCAAGATCTTGTTCAAGTTCTTTTGTTTCTACCATATCTTCATTTTCTCCATCTGCCTTTTCTTCTTCAACACTTTTTGCTTCTTCATCTGATTTATTGAGTGCATCAATATCGAATTGATCACCTTGTTCTTCTTCTTCTTCATTTTCATTATTATTTTCTTCTTCAATTGACATATTTTCTTCACCTTCTTCATTCATTTTAAATTCATCATCTTCACCTCCTTCTTCTTGATTTTCTTCTTCAATTTGTTCTTTACCAGGAAGTGTTTGAAGTTTTTCAGTTTCTTCTACATCTTGACCCTCTTCTTGTTGTTCTTCACCTTTCTCTTCTTTTTCATCATTGCCTTCTTCCATTGCTTGTTCTTGGTGTTCCTCCTTCTTCTTTTCTTTCTCTTCTTTGATATTTCCTTCTTCTTCACTTCCCATACCTTCTGCCTCTCCTTTCATTCCTTTACCAATAGCATTTTCTTCTTCCATTGATTTCTCATTATCTTCTTTATCCCACATCTCAGCATCAACAATTTCTCTTTTGTCTTTATCAACATCACCCATTATTTGGTCTCTGTCGACATCTTCTTCTTGGTCTTTGTTGTTGCCATCTTCATTTGGCTCTTCATCATATTCCTCTCCATCAAAATCATCTTGCATGTCAAACCCTTTATCCATGTCTTGTTTTTCATCTTTGTTTTGTTCTTGTTGTTTTTCTCCTTTTAACCCAGTTAATTGTTCTTGGTCTTTGATCTCTTTACTAACATCATTTATTCCTTTACCCTCAGCCATACCAACTCCGTCTGTAATAAATTCTTCTCCTTTTTCTTGTTTACCATCATCCTCTTTTTCTTCTTGATTACAAAATCCATCTTTGTATAATGTGCCAAATGTATTAAGACACATAACAGTAAACTTTCTCACTGATTTATGGATATGAAGTGAAGTAATATAATGATCTTCAAGTACATGTTCTACGTTTGTTAGTAATTCTTTCATATATTTTGTATTTGTTGTTAAACAATTCTCAGTCATTTCTTTAAGGTTATTATGAACACCATTTCCAGCAAGAATAAATGAATGAATAGATGGGAATGAATCATTTTCTTCTTCATTTAATTGAGAAGATGCTTTAAACAAAATTTGACAAGTAATTAAACATTCTTCAAGCATTTCATTAATTTTATTTGAAGAACTAAATTCTTCTTCAATGGTAGTGTCTATTTCTTTCAATGATTTCAAAATCAATAAGACATTTTGTGAATTATTAAATCCAATATTCTTAATTTCTTGTTCAATTATAGAAATCATATTTTTTCCTTCATTAATCATTGACTTAATATTTTCAATCATTTGAGTTGTCATAAAATGATTTCCTTCTAATAATGTTTCTTCCATTATATTTTTAAATACTTCTCGATTCTTTTGAATTTTTTCTTTCATTCCATTAAATTTTTCTCTTAAACTTTCCTCAACAAGAATACTATCTTCTAATACATTTTCTATTCTACTCAAAAACACATAATTTCTGAGTAATGTTAAATGATTAACTTTACTAAATTTTTCTTCATCATGACTAAGAATAGATAATACTTTCTTTAAATAATTAACAAAGTTCTGCATCTTTCTAATTTCACTACTTTGTTTCATACACATGTCATAGAGATTATTAACATAATTTTGAGTATATTCAATTTCTTTTCCATTAAGATCATTTGAAGCATTAATTTTTACTTTATTAAATAACTGGAATTTACTAATTGTTTTAAAATGATATTCATTAATTTTTTGAATTAATGGAATATTTCCTTCAATTTTACATGGCTTTCTCAATACCATTTCTAATGAAATATCATCTAAATTAACTGTTTTTCTTGAATGACTTAAATGGTATCCTTCTAACATTTCAATAACATCAAGTAATGCTCTTTTCTTTAAAACAAGTCCTTCTTTTCCTTTAGTTTCTTGAAGTTCTTTAACTCTTCCAATTAACTCATCTTCAAATAATTCTAACCATTTTAACCCATCTCTATCTTTAAAAGTAATATCTTCAACACACTTTCTTAATGTTTTTGAGTGAAGAGTTTTAATTTTATTAATATAATATTTAATTTCTTGTACTCTATCTCCATTTCCTTTATTTATTTTTTCTAATACTCCTAATGACACAAATTCAGGTGCTTGTACTTTTTCTATTTCACTAGGATTTGATTCAAATGTTTCACTTTGTACAATCGGTTGAATACTTTCTTTTAATAAATTATCAAATTCTTTTGTAAATGCAAATAATTTTCTATTTGATTTTTCTGTTTGATCTTGGAGTTTAGCATAATTAATATCATTCCACTTTGTTAATTTAATAAAGTCTTTAATTTTTTCAATAATTGGTTTAATTGAATGTTCTATTTGTTCATTAATTCTTGTTTTAAATAATGAATAATATTCTTTGATTTGAATAAACATTATGTTAACTTTATTCCATTGATTATTACCATTAATTTCAAATATTTTTTGTGTTAGTTTAATAACAATTTCCAATAAATGAATTCGTTCATTAAATTGACCATAATTACATTTATAAACAAATTGGTTCATTGATTCTAAAAATTGAAGTTCATATTGTTCATTTCCTTCACTAGCAATATATTCTTGAACCATTTTCCATACATTAACAAACCAACCTCTTGCATTACATTTATGTTTCTCAATAATATTATCAGCTAATTTGTTCCAACTCTTTAATTGCCAACTTCTCCATTTTTGTATAATTAACGCAACACGATTCATTTCTTCTTGTAATGAAACATATTGTGCAGCAACATTTTGCCAATTTTGTAATTCTCCAAATAACACATGAAGTGTAACTAAATACTTCATTAATGGTGCAGTCTTTGGATATCCTCGAATTCTATCAACAATTGAATTAATTTTAACAAGCATTTCATTTTCTGGAAATTCTTCCAATAATTTACAAACATGATTATACAATTGATCTAATACATTCATTAATTCAATAATTTCATGAACACACCCATCTTTATTTAAATCAATTAATTTTTCTTCTTTTGGATGAATTAGTAAATCAGTTTTTGTACGTATAAAAACAGTATGGAATGGTGATGATATCCAATCAAAGTCTTTTGGTAATGGAATGTCTTTATTATCAAAATATTCAGCTAACATATTCTTAAAAACTTCATTTCGTTCTTCCATTGTTTCGTCAAATAATTGATTACTTTCTTTTTCATTTAATACATTTTCTATAAATCCAAGAATAAACTGAACATCTTCATCTGTAATCCAACTTCTTGCTTTCTTCTTTTTTGGTTTATCATTATTAATTGATGTAGTATTAGGAATGTCAAGTGATTGTTGTTGTAATAAATCTTGAATATCAGCAAAGAAATCAGGAAATTCTTCTCTATACTCTTCCTCTTCTTTATCTTCATCAATAGCTAATTCATTTGTTTTTGTTTTGTACTTAAATTGCTGTGCTTCTTCCTCTTCAATTTTTCTTTTTTCTTCATCCTCTGCATTTTTTAATGCAACCATTAGTCTTAATAAAGGAACAATTGTTTTAACTGCACCATTAACATCTCCTTTATAGCCTTTTTCCATATTAACAAAGAGAATTTTAAGAATGGTGTTATTAAATGAATTATTGTTTTGTTCAATATGTTGTAATATAAAATCTCCAATACAAGACACTTCTTCATTAATATCATCTGAATTAACTGGGAATGCAATTACACTCTTTAAAATCTTTTCAGCATTATCATTTCTTAAATGTTTTAAAATCTTTTTGAATAATTCAATTCTAATTCCTGTCTTTAATAAATATAATCCAAATAGTATTGGAATAGTAATATCTCTAAATAATGGATATTCATTTTGAATATGTTCAATAAAGAATTCTGTTTGTTCTTGCCACATAATTTCATGTGATATAATTCCAATTAATGATGGAATGTCATTGATATTTTCAATGGAATTAAAAAGTTCATTAATTTTATTATAATTTCCATTTGATGTAGTAAATAATCTGAACTCTTGATATAATTGTTCATATGGAATGTCACTATTTCTTTCTTTAACATTGTTGTTATATTGTTCTTTTTCTTTTTCAATATTATCTTTCACTGTTTTTAAAAACTTTTCAAACATTTCAAATCCAACACCAAATATGAGTGCTCGTGTTTTAATAAGTGTTTCCATTTGAGTAGAAACAATTGTAATTCTTGAATTTGCAACTTCAATAAAATACTTTGGATATTCCATTGGATCAATACATGGCATCATAAAACAATTATAAATAAAACATCCATATCTGTACAAATTAATTCCTTCTTGTTTCTCATTATTCTCTTGTATAAGACGAATAGAATTATTATAATATTCTGTTAATTTTGGACTAACCATTTGAATTGATTGTTCAAGTGATTGTTGTGAATTGACAATAGTATTAAATATATCAATTAATGACGTTTGAATCATTACAATAAACTTATTGATTATGCTATTAACATCTCCATTTGAGTTGATTGAAATATTCTTAATATCTTTTAATAATGATATTTGTGTTGGGATACTAAAAACATCTAATACTCCATTAGAAATGAAGTAAGCTCTTGCTCTAGGAATAACACTTTGATATAACAATGAAACTCCTTTCAATTGGTTTGATTTAGGTAAGAATGGTAATGATGGAAGGGTTTTCCATAACGCTCCTAGAGATTCAGACAATAGAGGAATAGTATAAATTGAATCATTCTTTTGTTTGTTTTGATAAGCATATACAAATGGATTATATGTAGATTCATTGTTATTAACAACATCATTGATAACACTTATATTTTTTAAGAAATTATATAATGGAGTTAAATATGTTTCTTTTTGTTGTTCTGGAAGTTGTATTATAGTTACGTCATCTCCAAAACACGAATCAAATAATAGTGCTAATGTTTTAACAGAGTCATCATCATATGTCTTTTGGATAGTTGGAATTAATTCAGTAAATTCTTTAGTATGTTTTGGATAAAATTCTTGTGAGAAATGAGACCATAATCTACCAATTATTGTTTCATCAACACAATATTGTTTAAATAATTCATTGGTCATTTCAATATATACTGGATGAATTGATCTTAACAATACACAAAGAATAATATATTTTTGAATATTAATTTCTGTACAAAATCCAATAGTTGAAAATAAGACTCTTAATACCAATAAACTAAATGCTTGTTGTTCATTTAATTCATGAATACTATCTATAGTTTTGTCAATTGAATTTAAGAATTCACAATAAGATTGTTCAAGTACAAGATATTTAGAATATACATTAGCAACTTTTCTTGAAGACCTTGAGATTATTGTATTACTATTCTCATTTTGTTTTTCTTTTTCCTCCAAATTCTTAATTAATAATACAAACATTAACATTGCTTTAATCCATTTACTTGCAACTGTTAATAGTATTGATTTGATTTGTAATAAAACACTTAATTTTTCATTTGGAACAATATGTTGTAAAATGGTAATAAATTGTGTGCTTTCCTTTTCATCAATCATTTGCATTACTGTAGAAATAACTTCATTTCCTTCCATTTTATCTTCAATTTGATAACATTTTAATGCCTCGATTAAAACATCATTAAGTCCATTTGTTTCTGTTGACATTCCATCACATTTGAATTGAGTATAGATATATGGAATAATAACACTCATTTTAGAAAGTAAAACACCAATAGAAATATTCTCAATAAATTCATTCATTTGTTTTATTTGAGTGTTTGCCAAAATATCATATGTAACAATATCTTCATCATTGATTTTCTGTTTTTGTTGTTGTTCATAAATGGATTGCTTTCTTTCTTGTTCATTTTCATCAGAAGTAATAGTAACATAAAATGTATTAAATCCTTCTTTAAGAGCTTCCACGCCATAATTACCAACATATTTACCCCATCGTATAAGATGTAACAAACTAACATTTTCACATTGTTTGTGAATATCAAGCATAAACCTAACAGTTTCAATAGACAAATTAAATCCAACAAGAATTCGTTCAATATCAATATCATCCAATGATGGTACAAATAATTCTAATGCTCTATTTCTCATAGCTCTTGAAATTTCACCATTTATTGGATTAGAAGTGAAAATTACTCTAAAGTCTTTATGAGGCTTAATGATGATTGGAGTTCCATCTGAAGATACTCCTCGTTCATTTAATACTAAATACCCATTTGGTTCAAATAATGAATTTAATCTATCCAATACAGTTGGGTTACAGAAATTAACATTTTCCATCATTAACCAATATCCTCTTTGCATACATTTAACTACAATTCCATCAACCCACTCAAAAGATCCAATTGCTTTCTTTTTTTGTAATACTTCTATATGACTTATACCCTCTTTAAGAAAGTCATCATTGATACATTGATTCAACTCTTTGATAATTTTCATTTCAACATCTTCAAATATACAATTTCTTCTTGTATTTTCTAAGTCTTTTGCTTTAACACAACAAAGTAACATTTGGTAAATTTCTTTTGCCTTTTCATTATTACAAACCATCATAATATCTTTAATGTCTTGTAAGAAACTTCTTCTATGTCGTTCAAAATCCATTTGTTCATACCCTCCAATAAGGTCAATAGTATCAACACTTGTATTCATACTAAATTCTTTCATAATATGTCCAGTTAATTGTGCAATATTTCTAACAATACTCGTTTTTCCACAATGTGAATCTCCAATAAGAGATATTAACCATCTATTATTAATTCCTTTCATTATTCCTTTCATTATACTCAATTGTTTAGGTAATAAATAATTCATTTCTGCCTTCTTTTCTATGCAATATCTTCTTTCCATTTCCACTTCTCCAATTCTAAAGCTTTCTTGTGTAATAGAATAATCATTACTTTCTTCTTGAATAAATGTATTTAATGTTCCAATGCTAGAACGCCATATCTCAAATGCATATTGTTGGTCTTTTATTTCTCTAAACCTATGTCCAAAAATAGTGTTATAAATAAATGTAAGTGTATTTAACCTTCCATTATGAATTTCATTTTCAATATTTGAACTATATTCTATATATAATTTACAAAACCTTAATATATCTCTCAAATTAAATTCCCATGGACTTCCTTTTCGACCAAACAATTTCTTTTGACAAATATTTTCTTCTAACTTTTCAATAAATTGAATTAGTGCATTAACAATTTGTTGTGGAATAACAGGATAAATCGTTCTAATAATATATTCCATATCATTTGGAGTCATTTTATTAACATATACTTCAGTAAATCTATTTAAAAATGATTGAGGTAATCCTTTTCTTCCACTACCTTCTCCTAATGGATTTTGTGAAGCAAATAATCTAAATGTTGGTGGACATTTAACTTCAATATTTAATTCTGGAATAAACACTGTTGCACGATGATCTAATAATGAATTCAATCCTTCTAATACACTTTGTGATGCTAAATTCAATTCATCTAATAATACCCAACTTCCACTTTTCATTGCTCTTAATAATAATCCATCACACCAACCAAATCCTCCTGAATTTCCTTCTAATGGTAAATCTGTTCCAAGTAAATCGGAAATATCTGTATGTTCACTTAAATTAATTCTATACAAATGAATATTTAGCATTGATGCTAACATTTCAATAATTGTTGTTTTTCCTACTCCTGGTGATCCTTCCATTAAAATTGCTTTATGTAATGTCATAGCTCTAAATAAGTGAAGAACATTTGATGTTGTTGTTGGTGCATCAATACAATAATTTTGTTGTAAAACTAATGAATTAGTTGGTGATTCTAAACTAAAATCAGATACACAAATACTGTTATTTTTAATAATCATTTTTGGTATTTCTGTAATAGCTTTGATACTTTCTTCATTTAAACTTTCTCCACAAAGAATCAATGCATTATTTAATGCTGTCATACAATCTTGAATAACATTTGGTATTTCATTTTTCAATGAATCAATAACAACTAAATGTGCTCCATGAATAAATTTAAGTTGTGAAGATTGAATCTTTTCACAATTATTCATAAAATCTGTCCATGCAAGACAATTTCTAACTGACACTTTCTTTCCATATCTTTGTTCAGACCAAACAAGGAAATTAACAATTCCTTTTGCATACTTTCTTTCTTCTTGTTTCTTAATTTTTTGTTCAACAATCAATAATAAATCTCCTTCTGCTTCAAATGCTTTAACATAAATCTCTGTAAATCTATTTCTCATTGCAGGACTAAGTTCTCTTTTACCAAAATCTCCTCCTGGATTCATTGTTCCAAAAATTCTAAATGTTTCATTGGCAATAACTTCTTCAATATCATTACTTGTTTTTTCTGCAATTGTCATCATTCTTGATGGTTCTAATACTGAGTTTAATCTTTCTAAAACAGAGTCTTCTGCCATATTAATCTCATCAATTAAAAACATATCCCCATTCTTCATTGCTTCAATTAATGGACCATCATACCATTTAAATAATGTTCTATATTCTGAAATTAATTTATCTATTTCTTCATTTTTTATTTTATTTAACGTATATTTATTTAATAAAACATTTAATGTTTCATCTTCATTAAATAATTTTTTTAATGAATTATGTAATTTAGTTGTAGTTTGTTCTTTATTTCTTACTGGTCTCATTCCACCAATAAAATCTGCTGTTTCTGTGTGTTGATGACAATTTAAAATTTTAAGTTTTTGATTCATTATATGAGCAACAATTTGACATACAGTAGTTTTTCCACAACCAGTTTCACCAATTAATAATGCAGGTTCTTTATGTTTCATACATTCAATTATTAAACAAAATAGTCTTCTCATAGAAGGTGTCCAAACAATTTCTTTACAAATTTCTTGAGCAATAGTAAATTCTTTACAATTATAAATTGTATTAAAGTCTAATTTAACTTTTAAATTTCTTTCTAACACTTCTTGTATAATTTGTTTTTCATTTCCATTTCTCATTTTTTCAGCTAAAATAAAATATCCATCTCTTGCTAATTCCTCATAACTATTTGCATGTCTATCAGCCCATTTAAATAATTCTCTTAATGTAATAAATGAATGTTTTCCTCCAAAAAATTGTGTCATACTTCTTTGTTTTTCTAAATCCTTTAAAACATTAACTAGTTTTTTACAATATGATGGTGGAATTAATGACCTTTTTTCAAGGATTATTTCAAGTTCATTTTCAGGTATTTCATCAAAATGTAATTCTATAAATCTATTTCTAAATGCTCTTGATAAATGTTTTCTTCCTCCATATGTATTTGGTGGATTTTGTGTTGCAAATAACATAAATTGTGGATGTGGTTTAACTGTTTCTTGTGTTTCTGGAATATATAATTCTCTATTAAAATCTAATAATCTATTTAATGCTTCTAATACTTCAGATGGTGCTAAATTTAATTCATCTAAAACAATCCAATATCCTTTTCTTACTGCTTCTACTAAAATACCTTCTTGAAATATTAATTTACCATCTTCTGTTGGAACATAACTTCCAAGATATTCTTGAACATCAGTTTGTTCATGATTATTAACTCTAACCATTCTATGTCCTGTTGCTTTTGCAAGGTATTCAACTAAACTAGTTTTACCTGCAGATGTAGGTCCTTGAAGTAATATTGGATATCTTTTTGACATAACTATTCTTGAAATACTTTCTAATCGTTTTTTTGTTGTTTCAGTTAAAATATATTTTTCATCTACTTTTATTTCTTCATCTCCTTTCTCAATAAAATATCCTCCATAATTAATATATTCTTTATTCTTTGGTAAACTACCACTGTTATTTGTTTTATTAAATGTTTCATTAATTAACTTTTCCATTATTGGATAACTTATTCTATTTAATTGAGTTAAATATGACATACTAATTCCTTCATAAAGTGCTCGTTCAAATCCAAAAAATGGTGTTACATCTGTAATATATTGTAATGCTAAACAAAGTGTTCTTAATGAAAATAATGGTCTTTGTCCTGCTCCATCAAAGAGTTCATCATGTGCAAGTTGTTTTGCTTTTAAATGAAATTGAACAATTTTTTCAGCTGGTGGTTGAACACCAATTCTATTTAAATAATCTCTAACTAACATTTGTAAATCATTTCTTTCAATAATTTCATCAAATTGAATTGGATGAAATCTTGATTTAATACCTGGTGCAAGATCTTTCTTTCCAACATCAGTTGGTGGATTCATATTAGCAAATAGTCTAAAATTCTTATGTCTTGGAATTGGTGTTACATCTCCTATTTCAGTTAATAAAATTGATTCTCCATCAAGTAATCCTGATATTCTTTCTAATGTATCATGTGATGCTAAATTAATTTCATCAAGAAGAATCCAATATCCATTTCTTAATGCTGTAACTAAATCTCCTTCAATAAAACTAAATGCAAATCCACTTTGTTTATTATTTATTTGTTCTTTATATTTTCTTGCTTTATTATTTATATTATTCCAATGTTCTCTAATAGATGTTTCCATTGTTTTAATTTTTTTATCAACCATATCACATGCTTTAATAATAAGAGTTAAAAATCTATTAAAATCTTGTTTTTCATATGCACTATTTAATTGATTAATAAATTTTTCATTAGAATTTCTTGCAAATACATTATTAAATTCTTCAATAAATTCAATTCTTAATGGATGACATAATAATTTTAATTGAACTGGTTTAAATCCTCCAACAAGATCACTTGATTCTGTTTGTTGATTTAAATTATAAACAATAAGTTTTTGATTTAATAAACTAGCTAATTGTTGAATCATAGTAGTTTTACCAGTACCTGTTTCTCCAACAAGTAATATTGGTTCATCATTAATAATACAATCAGCAATTTTTTCCATTAATACTAATGAATGTTGTGTTTTAGAAAATGGAAATGGGTTTTCTGGTGGTGGTGGAATAGGAGGTGGATTTCTATTTAATTTAATATGACCAATTGTAATTTCTTTATTATTTATTTCTATTATTGGTTTATATCCATTTAACATAAAATCAATTGATGGAATTTGAATTGTTTGTGCAACTATTTGAAGTACTTCTATTCTTTTTTGAAGTTCATTTGAAAGATAAACACTATCACATTCAAAAAGAAGAATATGTTTTAATTGAGTAGTAACTTGATTTAATTTAACTTCAAGAGGAATTTGTTGTTCAACTCTTTTACAAAATGATAATAATTGACGTAAAGTACCAGTAATTCCTTTTGATTTTATTGTTTCATGACATTGTAAGATTGTTGGTACAATAATTTGAATTCTTTGATGAAGACAAAGTAATAATTGAGTTAATTCATCTTTTTTCATTTCTGGCATTGAAACAATAGTAAAATGTGAAGAAAGTATTGAATGAAATGTATTTATTTTCATTCCTCCTTTATGAAGAGTACGTGTACCTATTAATCTGAAATTAGGATGAACAATAACACTTTCTGATCTATTTGGAATAAAAAATGTTCTTGTTTTTAATAATGGTAAAATTAATGAAATAACATCTGGTGGTGCTGTGTCTACATCTTCTAATAAAAACCAATATCCTTCTTTTACTGCTGATGTTAATGAACCATCTTTCCATTTAAATTCACTAAAACTATCACTTGTAATATATGAACCAATTAATGCTTTTGCATCTACATCATCTCCAAAATGAACTGAAAGCATTTTCATATGTTGTTGTTCTGCAATATATTTTAATAATGAACTTTTTCCACATCCTGGTTCTCCTTCTAATAATATAGAATTAGAATCTTTAAGTAATCTTTCTATGATTAATTCAGTATTATGAAAGGGAGTTATAACAAATGGTTTCATATAAAATTAATGTTATTTAGTCCTTTTCTTCTTTTTTCTCATTATCTTCACTTTCGGTTATTTCTTTAAAACCCTAAAATTTACTTCTTTCATTTCTTATAAATTGAAACAAAAATGACTTATATAACAATAATTTACTTTATTAAAAATCAATGTGAGAAAGAAAGA
>NW_008575000.1:0-206 GCF_000257125.1 Entamoeba nuttalli P19
GTATGTTGATATCAATGAAATATTTAACATAAACATTGTTTTTGTTGAGTTATGATTATTACATATCGTGAAAGTGTTTTTCATTTAGAATTTATAGAAAACATAAATGAAGTATAAAATTTTGTGGAACAGAAAGAAATAAGAATTTACCAATGACATTACTGATACACAAATTCTTGATTATAAAGTTGAATCAGATTTGATAG